>NC_136912.1:79038671-79193883 GCF_949606895.1 Notothenia rossii | reverse complement strand
ATACTTCTTAAGAAATTCTTATTTTTGTCCTTTTTTACTTGAATAAATGGCAATTAATTTGTGCCTGTGGTCTTGTCAAAGCAAACAGACTGTCAAAGCTTTTCTTTAAGAAGGAATCAAAAGACCTAGCTGTAACCATGATTGTATTCTTTGTTCCAGGTCCAGCTAGTAAATAACTCGTACAAAGGAGTGAAGTACCTGCGGCTGAGCACGCTGGCGTCTCTTGGCTACGCCGTGCTGGTGATCGATGGACGAGGCTCCTGTCAGAGAGGACTCAAGTTTGAAGGAGCTGTGAAAGACAAAATGGTATTTAACACAAATCACCCGTCTGCTTCAGGACAGACTCACACAGGGACGATCTGTTAACACAAACTGGGACTAAATATCTTTGCAAACAACCTTTCTTTCCTTGACTTAGACAACATTAGACATGGTGATGCAAAATTAAATAGAAAATTAAAACTAGACTTTATTCTTATTTCTAGTGACAAAAAGAAGAAGAGACAAAATATTTTGGACAGTTTTTCTTATGAATGCAGCGTTCCCTGTCCTGTGTACTACACCAGCAGCACACAATAGCCGCTTTCACACCGCAGTACTTTTCCCACTTTAGTTCCGATATAGTTCTGAAATGTCGCGTTCACACCAAAAAGAGCCGGAACTAAAATGAGTTCATCAGAACCTTTTTACCCCCTTTTCCTTCCCTGCTAGAGAGCAGGTACTTTCGTGGGAGAAAAAGGTTCCTATGTCTGATTGGCTGGGCGGAATGCAAACCACGCCCCGTAAAAAGTTTTGTGAAGCCGCCATTTTATTATCCTCGCATTAGCATTATTAGCATTAGCCCAGCGCAGAAACGCAGAGAGACTAACTTATGGTAACACAAAAGGAAACATGGAGCGGTGGAGATGAGGAGGTGTCAGCGTTCTGGCGATTTACTCGGAAGGCTTCAGTAGAAGCTGCTGGGAGTCCCAGCAGCTTCTACTGAAGCCAGTTCCCAACTCCGGGGACTACCGGCCGGGGATTCCGGGTGGCAGTATACGCCGTGAAGTTGTTTGCGGCCTGCCAGTAAACCCAAAGCAGCAGCAGAAGAAGAAGAAGAAGTGACGTCAGCAACTTCATTTGCCTAATCCTTCCCCAGGAAATTATTCCGGTGTGAACGCGATCTTTACTTAGTTCATGTGAACTAAAGAGTTCTCATGAACTAAGTTCTCATGAACCTTTGGGAAAAGTACTGCGGTGTGAATGCGCCTAATGAACACAGTCCGGAGGAATAGCCACTTTGAGGTTTTAAGATCTTATTGTAGCTTCAAATGAGAAACACTGAGTAGCCACTACCTCCTGCATCCAAACTTTAGTGGAAGTAGTATATTATTTAGATTGCCAATGGAAGTGTGTTGTTGTGGGGGAGTAACCTCTGTTCTCCTCCAATCAGGGTCAGGTGGAGATTGAAGACCAGGTGGAGGGCTTGCACTACGTGGCTGAGAAGTACGCGTTTGTGGACCTGAGTCGTGTTGCCATCCACGGCTGGTCGTACGGAGGCTTCCTCTCCCTCATGGGCCTCATCCACAAACCGGACATTTTCAAGGTCAGAAACGCCACTGTTCACTCTGTCTGAGTGCTAACTGACGTGCAAGTGGGCAACCAGATTAACGGAAATAATTGCAGTTGTTTTAATAATCCTATTTTTCTTTAATTTACCATTTCAACTTCCATTTTTCAGCTTGTATTTCATCTGTGAAGAAAACTTTGATGTATTCTGTTTGACACTGTATTTGTGTTGTTTTCTTTGTTTTGTTTTTTTAGGTTGCCATCGCAGGAGCTCCGGTGACACTGTGGATGGCGTACGACACCGGATACACCGAGCGGTATCTGGACACGCCTGAGAAAAACCCCAAGGGTTACGAGGCTTGTTCCGTCGCCCTGCACGTCGACAAGCTCCCCAATGAGTAAGAGCTGTCTATTGAAAACACGGAATTTAGTTTCAATTCTCTAAATCTATTACTATTCAGTTACTGTCCACTATCATCCGTGACAAATACCCACTTTAGATTGCATTGTTATGCTGTAACTTCTGTCATAAATCACAGCAAAGATTGTATTTCACTTGTACCTTTAAGCTGCAGTGATCAGTGTCCCTGTCAGCTGTAAAATGTGTTACATTTAGTCCTACATGTTTACAAGTAAACAACACGGTCAGAGGAACTAAAACTCCTTCTCTCTGTTAACGCAGGCCCAACAGATTGCTGATCCTGCACGGGTTTCTAGATGAGAACGTGCACTTTTTCCACACCAACTTCTTGGTGTCTCAACTCATCCGCGCAGGAAAACCATACAGCCTGCAGGTAAGCCGATTGACACATTCATACTGACTTAAGTGAAGACTCTTCAGCTGATCCCATGTTAATTGAACATGTTTTTTGTTTCCCCAGATTTATCCCAACGAGCGACACAGCATCCGGTGTCCTGAGTCTGGAGAACATTACGAGATTACGCTGCTGCACTTCCTCCAGCAGAACCTCTGATAAGCCTTTCCAAACACTGACCTTTCCTCCCTCGCTTCCTAACCTCCTCTCCTTGTCTCTTCGTTCCATTTCCTTCATTTATTTAAACCTGCATCTCCTTTCACTTGGTTTTATGATTTGCTGAATGCAAGCTATGCCTCGTTGCAGTTCAATAGTTGTTTGGCAGTTTTAAAGGTGCTTTAGTTTTTTAGCATCAATGAATGAATACGAGATTTGAATATCGTTACCATAAAGGAGACTATCTCTGAGAGAAAGTGGTCTTGTAGTCTTAACACTGTATTTACAGTGAGGGGAAATCTGCTGGGATGCTTACAGGCCCCGTAACAAGCAGAGGGCGCCGTTCACCCTAAACACAGGGCTGGAACTTTCTGAGATTGATGTGATGGCAGACGGTGACAGAAAAACCATCACAGTGGGACAGTTGTGTTCAAAATGCTGCTCGGTGCTCCATTACTAGAACTTTATCAGCAATGCAAAAAGTACAGAAGTGGCTGCTGGGCTCAGTATTCTCTTTTTTCGTGCCATTCCTTTTTTTTATTGAACTTTTTTGGAACCCATTTGATATAGTTATAATTTTCTGTGTCTGAGAATAAACACTGGAGTAAATTAGTCATTGTAAAGCTCTAAAAGAGCAATCAAGCAAGCTCTTAAATCCCCTAGTGTGCTCTGTGCCCTCATGTGCCATCAAATACTTTTGATGTGCTGTGCCACACTTTTCCACATAAAAAAATGAATAATCACAGGCCACGATTTTATTGTGTTGTAAAACGAAATATTTTATGCAATCATAAACAATTGAAATATGTAGCGACATGTTGCTGTTTCACTCGCTTGCTTTATTTTCCGGGGAGCTTCTCTTTCTTCTTCTTCTGCTGCTGAGGACTTTTGCACATATTACGTATATTTGCCTTGGTGCCAACAAACTGACCTATAAGATGATGTATGACACAGCTGTTGGCAGTCTGAGGTGCCTTGCTCGTAAAGTATATATCAGGGAATCTGTCTGAGGACCTACGAGAATAAAATGCCTTTTTACGTGTGTGTCTGATGACCATCTGCAAGATGAGCTGCCATGAGCTCATCATGGTTAAATGTTCTCTCAGAAATGGAAGAAATAAACAGAAGTGAACAATCTTTTTCTACGTTTTGTCATCTCCTTAAATGTATTCTTTTAGAACGTTTTTAGATGTAATAATTTTGTCGAATAACACAAAAAATGGATGTCTTTATAATCCCCACCGGACCATTTCTTAAACAGTATTGGGCTTTTTGAGTTTAAAGAAAAGATTAAACAGGATTCAACTTCCCCTAAGTTTCTTTTTAAGGAAAGGCAAAAAAAAAAAGAAAGAAGAATAGAAGAATTCATATGCTTTACTTTACGTTAAACTTCCAATACATTATTGTCAACATATTTAATTACTAGTAGAAGTCCTGCATTCAAAATCTTACTTTAAGTAAAAGTACAAAAGTATTATCAGCAAAATGTATTTAAAGTACAACAAGTAAAAGTAATCAATGTGCAGGAAAATGGCCTTTATAATTGTATGTGACCCTTCTAGATAATATTGTTGCCTCAACTAGCATTTGACTGTAGTAGACAAACAAAGTTATTGACTTCTCTTAAAATAATTTGACCCTTTTGTGACTTAAACAGTTAGGTCCGCTAGTTTAATTTTTAGAGATGCATTTTTAAAAAAAATAATTGTAGTGGAACAAAATTACATTATTTCCCTTTTTAAATGTAGTTATTTAAATGTACATGGAATTACTCAAGTACGTCAAAATTGTACAGTACTTGCGTAAATGTACTTAGTTACTTACCACCTCTGCGAAATACTCAATATAAATATGTATTAGTATTGGTATTAAGAATTAAAACACTTATTAAAAATGGAAATATTTGAGATAAGATGTAGGTAAACCACGGACTCCACAGAACATTTCACATTTTCACCAAAGAGAAAACCTGTTAAGGAATTCATCTTAAACCATTTTTCATTAGAGAGATTTTATATTTATCCATTTACATTGATCCTGACGACTAAAAGACATTCTCCTGTAAATGTACTGTTTGTTCATTGAGCACAACATTTATTATGATTTCCCCAGCAGGGAGTAGCTGTTTCAAACTAGTGTGTGTGTGTGTGTGTGTGTGTGTGTGTGTGTGTGTGTGTGTGTGTGTGTGTGTGTGTGTGTGTGTGTGTGTGTGTGTGTGTGTGTGTGTGTGTGTGTGTGTGTGTGTGTGTGTGTGTGTGTGTGTGTGTGTGTGTGTCCTTTCACCTTCAAGCATGATCGAAGAGTCAGAATTTATCATACCTTTTTAAAAACTTTATTTTCGTCCACTTCATATAAATGAAATATAAAATGTGTATAAATGTCAAAAATAATACAGGGTTTATTACCAAGTAGACGTTTTTAAAAACACATATAGTAAGTCAAAGACAAACTAAGATTATGGAGCCCTTATAAAGGGAGTAAAGAAACGGTCAATATGACAACAAGTGACGGTATGGCATAGCATAGAAATATGTGATGATCCTGTGCATGATGGATCATTGGAGTTAAATGCAGTTTTCTTTGGTCCTTTGCTCTTTCATTGAGACTGATCTGCCTAATTATGTAACGTGGCGGGGGCCATCTTCAAAACAGTCGTCTTCACAGAGTAGTTTTGTCCCTTTGTGGACGTCCAAAACATCCCCTGTCTTCTGGACTGATGATGTCTCATCCCTCTCGCATATCTGCCATTCAGGTTTGACTCACCGCAGCTACTGAACCACCACCCACCTGAAACAAAAGAGCATTATTATTACAACTTTTCATTTTTCCTCGTATTAAACCACTCGCACAGTTTTGATTTGTAGAAGTTTCGTACCTGAGAGCAGCTCAGCACAGTTGGCGTCAGTGGAGAGGTCGTTGTCTCTGTCGGCCGTGGAGAAAGGAAGACCAGATTTTCCAGTCGTCATTATTTTCTCTTGAAGCCCGGACAATGACTCCAGGTGGAGAGCGAACTTCTTCTCTTCTCCGTCCAGTTTGATCTGATATTGAGCGTTGTGCTGCTGGTCTCCCGCCCAATCAGAGAGCTCCACCTGCAGGATGTACGGGCCTTGTCGAGAGAGAGAGTGGATGTTCTCCAAGCCCAACCAAAACTCACCTGGAGGGACGAGAAATATTAAGATTAATATTCACCACTGAGGTTTAATCATGCAGATGTTTAAATAACTCTTATGAGACAAGTTTCTCACCATTCAAGCTGCCAAAGCCTGTTTTATAGCTTTCCCACAGCTGGTTGAAGCTCTGGGATCCATCGTGACGTTTCTGGATGACAGTCCATCCACCTTCTGCAAAGAGAGAGGAACAATTAAGCTAAGACAAACTCTTCTCTGTGGTTGAAGCCGTTGAGACAGGTGTGGTTTGTAAGTACAAAAGTTGCTTCCCTCAGGAATGTGTTGTTGTTCTGTATAATCTACACTGGAGGACCTTTAGGGGAAGTTCCTGTTTGACTCACCTGAAGTCATTTCACAGAGCACGCTGAAGGGTTGGGAGCTCTCTGGTTGGATGGTGTAGACGCCACTGGCTCGCTGCCCTCGTACAAACAGATCATGACAATCTCTGGCCAGACCTGATAAAACCAGAACACAGAAAAACTCAGATTAGGTCCTTTGTTCAGACTGAAGCTGCAGCTTTCATTTGGGGAATTCATTCAGTACATCTGTAAGCATTGATGAGTCTCATGCTTGCTGTGTCTTTGCACCTCGCTCTTTGCATGTCCCATGAGCATGCAGTACAGTAGTCGTGTTTTAAAAACCACTGTCCTCATGTTCTCCTGATCTTTGGACTCTAGGTGAGCCGCTCTGCCAGCAAGTCAGGTATTATAAATTAAGGTTCAAAGGTTTTAGCTCTTATGTAACTTTAGGATAAATGAATAGTTATTGTGTCTCTGTGCACACAGAGCTGCCCATCCTGTAAAGTCTCTATTGTTGCAAAATCAATGATGTTGACAACGTTTTCTGTCGACGTATGTGTCTCCTCAAATCGGGATTGTATACCTTTCGTACTTGATAAGGAATGCCCAGAAAAGAAGAACATATGAAGGCCATGGTTCCTTAATTGTCCTTTGTTTTCAGCACTCAAAGGTCAAGCCTCTCACACCGGCTACAGGTCAAAGTCATCACTCATTTTGACTTAATTTCTTCCCCTCAGATCGACAGTTTGATTCTTACCTGATGCGTCTGTTCTCTGCTCTGCTGGCTCTCCTCTCAGCGCCATCTCTTCATCTCTCCGTCGGTGGGACTTCACTCTCTTATGTGCAATCTGGTGGATCACAGCAGGGTCAATAAACTATAACGTATCACTTACATTGATGCTGTCAACACTAATGTAATCCTGCAGCTGAATTGTTATGTTGACAGTTTTGTTCTCTCACCTCCTAAATCATGCGTGCTGTATATAAGTGGTGTATCTCACCTTGCTCTGCAGTGTTTGCAGGTGTAGGCTCTGCTTCTCCTGTCTTTCTTGCTGCTGCTGGATTTTCTCCACCAGCTGGTCAATGCGTCTGTTCTGAGCCGCCACCAGTCTCTGGAAATATAAAATGTCTCGTCAGCTACAGAGCATCATAGCGTTTTGCAGGATTACAGCTTTTATTACAATATATAATGCCTTTCTTTATGCCGGGGTATTTAGATAAGAAACTCTTTCACAGTTACACATTAACAACATGAGCACAGTATGCGTCTCTCACCTGGATGAGTGAGACCTCTGTGTAATTGATGCTGTCCAGTGTCGGCTCTTTGAGCACCTCATCCACTTTCTGTTCAAGTCTGTCCATCCTGGAGTGGATGTCCTCATTCTGTGTCCTCACTTCCCTTGACAGCTCTGCCTCCAGCCTCTCCTCCTCCTCCATTATGCTTATTGCCTTCAGAGCTTCTTCTTGCTGCTGCTGCCTCCTCTGCAGTTCGTCTACAGTAGCGTTGAAGGTCTTCAGTTTGGTGTTGATGTCCCTCACCTGGGCTTTGGTCTTGTCCACATGCTCCTTCAGACCCTGGCCTAGCTGCAGGAGGCCGTGAGCCACCACGTTCATGTCGTCCCAGGACGCTTGTTTATCCCGAGCTCTTCTGTCTGTGGGGAAAGAATCTCCTGCTTGCACTAAAATGAACAGCAAGAGGATGAGCAGTAGTGGCATATTCATCTTAGTGTCTGCTGAGATTCTCTTTCAGTATGAAAGCGGGTTCTGAAATGTTTCTCTGTCTCTGTCGTGTGCTGCTGAAGAGCATTGTGGGGGGTTTATAGCTCAGGGCTGCAGCAGAGGGCTCCTCTGATTGGCTCTCGGAGCAAGGAGGAGGGAATAGGGGGAGGCCTGGGGCGTGGAAATTCCTTCAAAGTAGTCACCCTCATAAGGACTTGATCATGATGCAATGGGAGGTTTTAATTACTGGTAAAGACTTAGTGAAACAGAAATAAAAGCTTGGATTCTCCTCACTTATCAATGCTCATAGCAAGTCTTTCTACCTAAAGTTTGTGGGTCAAATAAGGTACAATTACATTTAAATATCAATATGCTAGAGCCAACCTTTTAAACATTACATTTCTTGAATTGTCTGAGCAACAAGTCAAACATCGATTAAAATGCTTTACAAAATGTTTCATCTTAATATTCTGTTTGTATTAATACAACCTATAATGTAGTATACATCTAACTTAAGCATGCGTTTTTCAATCGCTAAATAATGCACATTTTACATCCCCAACACACTGATAATAATTAAATACTATCTTTCTAAGTTGTTTTCCATACGTCAATACAGATTAAACTGTTTTTTTTTTAAATAGCCTAATGCCAACACTTGTGAATACTCTTTTTTGTATTTTGTGTAAATTATACAAAGATACATTCAAATTGCAGTTTTTTAGAATGGTAAGCAACAAGATATAATGACTGATACTTGTATATTGTTTAAAGCTTTAAATATCTAACGTATTTAATATTGTTAAAATGTAAATGGGCGAGCCACTGAGTCCTCCGCATAAATCAGGAATGCCGGAGAGCACTCAAAGATGGAGGAGTCAGTGTGAGAAGTAGGGGAAAGTTCAACCCTCCGGCCTTCCTATTCACTCAATCCCGACAGCAATACACACACACACACACACACACACACACACACACACACACACACACACACACACACACACACACACACACACACAGCGCACGTGGTGTACTGATGAGGTACAGATGAGAAGCCGAACTCTGAAACACAAACATTCAGTATGTGGGTTGTCACATTTGTGAGAAGAGTATTTTTAAAGAGACATTTTACCCAAAGAAGGAAATACATTACACAATGTGTTGATTAGATAAAAGGGAACTTCCCCCTAAACTCTTAAAGTTAGTCTGCACTCATAAATATTTGATTAATCTATAACTTTAAACCAAAAGTGCCAGAAATTGACTATTTCCACCTCCTACATTGTGATAATGTGCTGCTTTTCTTAGAATTCACTTGAGTTTAGGGTTGTTGTTCAACAAAACAAACAACTTAAACAACATTCTCATCCTGGGCTTTAGGGAATTTTTGATAGGCTATTTTGTACTTCTTCACTCATTATACAAGCAAAAAGAAGACGATATTGTCAAATAAATGACATTGAACATTTCCATTGAACAGCCCTTAGCTTGTTTTAAAAAGAAAAGTGTCATCAGGAAGAATTTATTAACATGTAAATATGGTCAGATGTCTAAGATTTTAAAGCCATGCTAGCCGCTCTGTGGACAACATGCTAACATTATGTTTAGCAAGTGTAATCTTACCATGTTCCCCACCTGCGTTTAGCATGTTAGCATTCTAACATTAGCTAATTAGCACTCAACACAAAGTTCATCTGAAGCTAATGGGAAAAAAATCAGTTTAACGTATATTTTCTTCTAAATCAAAGTGTTGGAGTAATGTAAATGTGATGATGGTGTCACAAGAGAAAACAGCAAGCTTATTAAAAAAGGTTTTGCAATTCATCATCTTTAAGTATGCCCTGAATCCCATGACCATCCATTAGATATGTCCTTCAAAACCAAAAATGTGAACCTCATTTTGGCGCTAGCTAGGTGAAAAGTCAGAGGATCATCAATGTGGATAGGATTTGTTTTCCTGTATGACATGAATGTTTGAATCAAATATCATGACGATACATAAAATAATTGTTGAGATATTTAAGTTTAGACAATGGTTGACTGACCAACATTGTCATCCCAACGGCCCATGAAAGCTAAATGAAAACAAATGTCGAGAAAGGAAAAATGTTTGTGAGGTTTTTGTAGGTTATTTTGTGTAATTTGTGAAAAGGAAAACCCCAGATGATTTAAAATGAAACCGCACAAGGAGGAATGGTTGATGTGACATTTTGCACAGTTCCAAAGTAGCTACAGTATGATCAACCTTAAACAAACATTGACACACGAACTAGGATACCTGATTCTATATGTTTGTATTCCTAATATAGCCTAGTTGGGACACTCTGCTTTTACATAATTATTGGTTGTTCTGTGGTCTGTGCTGCAGTGCACGTAGGCCAGTGGCGCCCCATGACACTCGTGGGGCAGGCACGTGCACACATCAGACAGACATCAGAGTGGGCTTGAGCCCCTGCCCTTTTTCTTCCTCCAGAGAAAGTGCCCTTTTTTCCCCCTTTAAAATAAATAAATAAATGAATATCTACTGCTGTTTGTGCATAGTTTCCCTTTCCAAAAAGATATTGATTGAATACAAAAAATAAAATATCTGGTCGGGAGATTAAACTGTGAAGTTCCGATGCTCTCTCTCTATGATGAATTGGAAATGGGGGACCCTGATGTAAACAAGACGAAAGTCTTTTTCTGGTCTGCATCCCCTTAACAATTGTATGTTTTGAGCTGTACTGTACTGTACCCAATATACAAGCTGTTAATAAACTTTTCAATCAATCAATCAATCAATCAATCAATCAATCAATCAATCAAACCCTCCCTCCCTCCCTCCACGTCTCGCGCACATCGATGCGGACATCGGCAGTCACTTCAGACAGACAGGTAGCAGCACCTCCCACCTTTTAAGTCCCATGTTATGCCGGCTTTTCTTGGCTCGTTTGAAGGTGAGTGGTGATGACATGATTAAGCTGCCAGTGCCTTGAGTTTACAGCTAATTAGCCAAAAGACAAAAACAAATATAGTTAACTAAAGGCTACTAGCTAATGGATAAGTTAGCTCAAGGTTTAGTTAAGGCAATCTATCATGGGCATACAGGCTAATGTACTGTAGCCTAGGCCTAGTTAAGGGGAGACAGACACTAAAGGTGAATACAGTACAATGTGTATCTAATAACGTCATCACAATCGCCACATTAATATGCAAATTAGGCATTAGGACTAATTAAAATGCGCTCATTTGCATGCAGTGACGGCATTGCAGGTGTGAAGGATCAAACAAAAAACAAACAAAAAAGCATATCACCTCACAACTTCACCAGATAGTTACTTACGTCAAGTCAGTATTTTCCCCTTAAATGTTATTTGCTTGGTTGTAGCCTTTATTTAACCAGGTGAAAGCCCCTTGAGATCAAAAGATCTCTTTTTCAAGGGTGACCTGCAATTTATGTTTAAGTATGCAGATTAGCTTTACATCTATAGATTAATTCAGGCATTGTAGTAAAACGAACACCATTTATATTATGTTTTTTGGAAGTTGTCTTTCCATTAGAGTGAAAGAGAACGTGGAAGTAAAATAGACCAAAATAACTAAATGTACAAGTACGTGAAAAAATCTTTTAGCCTTGAATGTCCTGCCTTAAACAGTAACTTCATCATTTTGATTGTTGGCTGCTCATTTAGTAACTATTAATTGTACTAGTTTGTTGTCTGCTCTTGTGCTTAGTATACTATAGAAGACCATTGTCTCTGTGTTAACTGACTATTTTGTAGAATTCTGTTGAGTATTAAACACTTGCATGAGTGTGAGGGTATTAAAAATAAATTGGTCAGTAAGTCAGAGATGTGCAACCAGCCTATATTTAACTTTTTGTTTTAAAAATTGTTTTTACAAATGATTATGGGAAGTGCCCTTTTTCTCACTTGAGCTCCCGCCCCCCCGAAATGTCTGTGAAACTGGGTTTTTCATGTTGTCGTTGCTGTGGACCTTCTTAATCTACCTTCTTTGGGGGCCCCCTTCTCGTCCGGGGCCCCAAGCAGTTGCCTGTCGGCAAACGGCGCCCCTGAGTGCTGCACGTAGGCCTACCCTCAAACCTCCTGCCGTCAACTACATCTGGCAGGGATTTGTGTCTGCAGCTCTGTCAGACTGAGCTCTAGGAGGAAGATTTCCATCCTCTCTCAGCTGGATCAGGACAAAATGAGGTTTTGTTTGGACGAGGCAGCGTGCATGTCTCTGCCCTCTTACAATAATAGCTGTTTCCTGTGAGTTAGAATAAATGTAAAAGAGGTTTACACACTGAAGATCTGAGAGTCAAGTCAACCTCATTTACATTTGTGGCAGGAATCGTCATGAAATCTTGCAACAAGATCTTCAGAGTCAGCATGTCAGACAGGAAACGTCTTTGTTTAGTCTCATCAGGGCCGGCCCTGACCAATTTGCTGCCCTAGACAAGATTTTAGCAGGCGCCCCCCCCCCCACAAAATGCAGACACTCACTATGACTCGCGCATGCAAGCACAGTTGTGGCATGACCACCAAAACAGAAAGATATGGACACAAGATGTGTGCACATGTATTTATTATCCTATCCATTTGAACGATTTAAGTGTGTGTGTGTGGGGGGGGGGGGACCTAACCTCCTCTAGGGGGGTCCCGGGGCATGCTTCCCACGATTTTTGTTTATATTGAAGTTAAAAGGATCAATTTGGTGCACTTTGAGAGCAGCATTAGAGATCTATGGATACATCTCTCAGCACCTATATGAAACAGAACTGTAAGCAGATTTTCTTTTTATTTATGGATATTTTACAAATCACTCCCCTTTTAAACTGTATTCTTCTTTATTAATAACAACTTTTAGTTTAAAACCTCCCTTTGCATATCAATTTCCAGGAAAATTTGTGTCAAGGTTCAACTGTGCATGTTGATCTCCTTGTTGTAAGGCTTTTAGATGATGGTGGAAAAAATGATAGCATTGTCCCTTAATATCAGACTATCTGTGGTTATCTGCAGATTATAAATCTCAACACATCATACTCTGATGAAGGATGTCCAGATCATTTTATTTGTTCTTTTCATACAGAAACATCTCTGATACTCGAGGCCCCTTTGCAGATAACAACAACACAACTTGTCCCTTCAGATATGCACATTTACAGCACATCAGCCTCCACACCCAGTGGTCGGGGTAGCTGGGTAGTCTGTGTTTCAGGCACCAGTGGGTTAGTGTGTGAAAGCTGAAGCTGTTGTCACATACAGGGTTTGTTGCATCAGCCTCTGCCAGGCAGAGAATAACCCTTTGTTCTGATTCGCATCAGACATGCTCCGCTGGAGGTCGAGACACCAGAGAAACAAAAACATGCAGGAGAGCTGCAGCTTGATCAGGAAGTATTTTAAACATTTGTTATCATCTTCAACCTTGAATGTTTGTGATCAGGTTGCTTAATCAAAACAGCCATTTCACAAAAACACAAAATAAGGAAAATAAATCCATTAATTGAAAAACTAAAATAAGACATGGGATATGTTTGAGTTTTAGATGTGTGTTAAAAATCACAATTTTGTAATTGTCCCATTTGAATGTGTTCTTTAATAGTTGTTACACAGTTTCAACTTGTTTAGTCTTGCATTCAATTGGATAAATGCATAAACATAATTGATGATTAATTTGTTAAGTAGATAAGTATATATTTTTTACCCTTTGAGATTAGTTTAGATTTGAGAGTTGGATCGCACAATAAATGTAGGTAAAACAAAACAAGTTTGATATTTTTGGAAATACGCTTTTTCACTTTATTGCCCAGAGAGAGATCAGAAGATTGACACCACTCTCATATCAAGAACAACCTAAATCTAAAAGTGTATTGTAAAAATGTGGCTCAAAACTGGATACAAAAATAGGTTTATGGCATCTTTTGGTGGACAGCCACTTTGCATGTGCGAGGAGGATACAGTGCTTTAACAAATGGCAAAATGAAACAAACCATTACTTTATTTAAAATAAGTTTTCTCTCAGTTTTAAATATTTGAAAACATTGTGGGTAATGTTCACAACTCAACAACATGCAGAGTTGTTTAAGGACATTTTTAATAGGAAATAATACATATTATATCTTTAATGCTCTTACTTGTATTCATGTCAAACAGGTTAGTTTTAAGTTCATGGAAATAGCCTTCAGTTCATGCTTGTCTCTTATTTTCGTATTTTTAAAGGGAGTCAGTTCAGTTCACTTGGCAGACAAGGAAAGTGTGTGAAAGGTCGTGTACAGCTCCCTATGCTGATGTAATCAGGGATTTATAAAAAGCAGCTGTTATTTACAATTCAAAGGTTGGTTCTACGTTCATTCACTTGCATCACACTAACCTTTTACCCAGATTCCCCTCACAGCATCTGTATCCTGCTGCCCCCGCCCGCTTAAAGACCTGTTCCCTCTTTATTTTTTACAATCCGATTTTCCTGCTTGCACTTTAACCTAGAAAGAAGTTGTGTTCCCCCAAGGCATCCAATCCCTGTTCAAAGACGAGTCAAAGTATAAATACCTTTCCTGTTTTAGGTGATTTAATGATGCTTTTATGGCTTCTGTGAAACACTGAATGTATAGTTTCATAGTGATTTAATCAACATCTGTATCAGAAAGTAAATACTTGAAACTTGGTGAAAAGGTGAAGCATGAACTAAGGAAAAAATCTGAAAGGATTGTAGAAGATGCAAACAAAATAACATCCCCATACAAACTAAACTGTAAAGTACACTTTGAGAAATGTATATATATTATAAATGTATCATGGTAAATTGAAACACAACAAAAAACACAACAAAACGACTTGGTTAGGTTTGGTACATATCATGGTTTGGCCTAAGATACTGCACTTTTAATAATGAATTTATTATATAAATATATAATAAAAAAAGTTATTGCTAACTTTTAGTTTCACACAGGACACGAACAATGGCCAAACCTCCTCCAGACTTTCATTAGAGACGTATTGTGATGCCTTAAAAACAATCGTAATCCGGGACGAATTAAAGTTTCCATAAAACACAACTGAAGATGCAGTTTTGTTGTATGGGAACATCATTTGTAGAAAACCATGCTAGATCCACGGTCTATTACACACATTATTCTCTTTGGTCTGTGCTACAAAGGATTTGACCTTTGGGATTTTTTGTGATTCATAGCGATGAACTCACTTGAAATCAATTTGACAATATATTTTCTTTCAGACTGAAAAAAAGGCACGAGACAGGTTAAAAAACCCTGCCAACTTTCTCACCTTCACACTGCTGACTAATGGGTGAGGTAAATGTCGTATTGTCAGTTTCGGAAAGTTACAGAAGTGTTATGCACTGTTCCCGGTCCTGACGATGGAAAGGTGTGCGTGAGGAACAGGTTGTTGTTATCCACCTCCGCTGACTCGTTCAGTCTTGTTGAGACTGACACCAGCAGTTGTTAGACATGCTTTGTTAAGGCTGACAGACAGCTGGATTTCGTGCTTTTGTTCAAAACGAACTGAAGGCCGTTTGAGGCAAATACATGACATCTTGTTGTTTGACTTCTCTTACAGAAGCGGATTAATGTAGGGCCCCTCCTCTAGCGTTTAGGTCCATTTTGCTGTAAACAGATTCAGATTCACCTGAACTCATCCTAACCTCAATGCGACTCTCAACTCTCGATGTGTCCTCCGTATAAACTGAGTCACTTTAACTGGTGTTTGTATTGCTTAAATTACATTTCTATCTGGAGTTTGATTCCCAATGTCAAAACAAAAAATAAATAATTGTGCACATGAGTTTGTCTTAACTCATCTTCTTACTTTCTCAGCATCTTATATAAGTCACTTGCCAACCTCTGATCCATTTCTGAAAATGATCCCCTCAGTTGACCTTTTTTGTCCTGGTATGCCCGAGTATTTACCCTGCTTCATTCCAGACTTTTCCTCACATGGGGCTCCATGTTTCCCTGCAAGCGCCGTCACATTACTTTTACTCTGTTTAGCAGTGACCTCGCTGTGAGAGGGTCAAATCACTTCTCTTACACAGTTCCCCTTTGACACAGAAACCAGGGAGAAGCAAACTCAAGAGAAAATAATTCATTTTCTGCCAAAATGATTCTATTTGTAAGCACATTTATAAAGAAGCAACTCTGACTAATGATTGTAGATTTTCACTCAGTAAATGACTTTTTATTTTATGTTTAACAGATTTATTGTTAAATGATCAGATAATAATTGCCATTATAAATTCCAAATTGTTGTGCTTTGATATGTGTTTTTGAGTTACCTTTACTATTTGTTGACTGAATGTTGAAGCTACTTTGTGCTTATATTTGTGTTTTTTCCGTGCAAAACTTGTTTTCTTTTTACGTTTCTCAATTGAAAAAAACATCTGGGAGAAAAGAGAAACCAACTCAGTAAAATAAAGATTGTTTGAGTTTGATACCGTTACATTCACCAGCCTGTGTTTTTGAGATTTTACATTTTTATTTATTTTAATGAATCAAAGGCCAGCTTGTAGAATTAGCTGATCTATTATCCTTATTTCTGCGAACGTTTCCACTGAGAGTCTGCCATTTTGTACCGTCAGTTTTCTACAGTAACCTAAAGAGCACCAACCAAACTCTTGAAGGAGAACCTTTTAAGTTTTTGCCCTATGATTTACATTACCTGGAGGCCACTGCAACACAGTTGTCAAACTGCTGTGACACTAGCATTATGGACACTAAAACCCTCTACTAGGCTGGGTGAGCATCTCAGATGACATAGTGGTAAAGCCTTTTTATAAGTGCCGTTTTTTTCTTCTTTTAAAAAAACCCGCAAAGTGTTAGATGTCTGAATTTGGTTGCTCCTAAAATATTTGTATGGTAAGAACTAGTGATGTTAAGATTCACCGATTCACATTGGTGCACTGGCATAAACGTTCAAGATGCGAGTGCACCGGTTGAAAGAGTGCACATCGGCTACAGTTTGGGTTGAACTCGCGATGCATCGATTATGGCATCTCTTTGCATCTGTAAAAAACGATTAATTCATATATTGTGGTGACTCTAGTTAACCATAATTCACTTTTGGGTCACAGTTCCTAAACGGACTTGGTTTAGCGTAACACCGGAGATATAGGTTGCCAAGCTAGAGCTAGCAATGCACTCTAACTTGACTCTCCTCACTGAGTACATGTCTGATACTACTATTGCTTGATGGAAAATAAAGAGTGGAAATCCCTTTTAAATACTCCGCCTCCGACTCCTTCTTACCGGCACTACACTGGTGACCCTGAGTTTTTCGAGATAGTTTCCGAAATTTTTTGAACATGGCTGAACTAGATGTTTTCGTTAAGCTGCCGGAGTTTTGGGAGCATGCCGCGGAGGTATGGTTTGCACACGTGGAGGCTCACTTCGCTTGCAAGCATCTCCACGACGAAGATCTGAGATATTACCACGTGGTGGCTTCGCTGGGGGTTTCTACTTCAGCCAGCTTAGTGGGTTTCATCGCAGCACCCCCACGCCTCTGCAAATACGAGGCTATCAAAGCTCTTCTCCTGAAGACATTTGGTTTATCGACGAGAGAAAGAGCACGCCAAATTATGGACATTCAGGGCCTCGGAGATGGCAAGCCATCTCAGTTAATGGAGAAGATGCTAAGCCTGCTAGGAGGGGAGATCCCCAGATTTTGTTCATGGAGATGTTTCTTCAACACTTACCTCCCCGGGTCCATACAGCGTTGGCCAACACATCCATCACGGAGCCCCGAGCGCTGGACGGAGAAGCGGACCGTTTCTTCCTGGCTACACGACAGTCTGGTGCGGAGGCGTTGGCTGTGGCGCACAGCGGCCCTTGTGCGGTTGAACCCTTCTAAGCTAACCGTAGCGAGGGCGGAATTCGCAACCATGGAACGCCTGGGCATCGTCCGCCGCCCCAACAGCCCTTGGGCCTCTCCTCTGCACGTTGTGCCCAAGCCGAACGGCGGTTTACCTGACCGCTACCCGGTGCCGCACATACAGGACTTTTCAGCGCATCTGGCCGGCACAAAGGTTTTCTCCAATGTGGACCTGGTGCGTGGATACCACCGAGTGCCCATGCACCCCCTGGACATTTCCAAAACGGCAGTAATAACGCCTTTTGGACTCTTTGAGTTCCTGCGGATGCCTTTTGGGCTCAAGAATGCCGCCCAGACGTTCCAGCGCCTGATGGATTCGGTGCTGCGGGACCTGCAGTTCTTGTTCGTGTACCTGGACGACATCCTCGTCGCCAGCGTTTGAGTGGAGGAGCACCTGTCTCACCTCTGGGCCCTGTTCACGCGGCTCAGCGAACATGGATTGATCATCAACCCTGCAAAGTGCCAGTTCGGGGTGTCTGACATTAACTTCCTCGGGCACCGCGTCACCAGGGACGGTGCAACACCCCTGCCGGCGAAGGTGGAGGCTTTTGCGGCTTTTCCTCACCCGTTTACAGCCCAGTCACTGCGTGAGTTCCTGGGGATGGTGACTTTCTACCACCGTTTCATCCCCCAGGCCGCCCACATCATGCGGCCTTTGTATGAGGCTCTGAAGGCAAGACCCCCGTTCAGGCGATCGACTGGACATCAGGGGCGGAAGTCGCTTTCACTGAAGTTAAGACCGCGCTGGCTCAAGCGGCTTTGCTGGCACATCCTTCATCCACGGCTCCCATCTGTAAGAGCTTGGGCTGGGGGGTGCGTGGCTTGTCAACGCGCTAAGGTGCACCGCCACACGAAGGCCCCTTTGGAGCGGTTCCTAGTGCCAGAGAGGAGGTTTGATCATGTTAACATCGACCTAGTAGGTCCGTTGCCCTCCTCTCAGGGTTTTTCCTACCTCCTCACCATGGTGGATAGGACGACCCATTGGCCGGAGGCGGTTCCTCTTGTGTCGACTTCAGCCGCTGACGTGGCTAGGGCTTTTATCGCGACATGGGTGTGTCGTTTTGGCACCCCGTCAGACATTTCACTTCGGGGCTCTGGGGCTCTGTTGCAGACAGTTTGGGGGTCAAACTGCACAGGACTACCGCTTACCACCCCCAGGCTAACGGCTTCTGCGAGCGCTTCCATCGCTCCATGAAGGCGGTGCTCAAGGCCGGCCTTACGGACGGTAACTGGGTCGACAAGCTGCCCTGGGTGATGTTGGGCCTGAGGACCGCGCCTAAGGAGGATCTGCAGTGCTCCATGGCGGAGATGGTTTACGGTCAACCCCTGAGAGTCTCAGGGGAATTCCTACCTAAGGCATCAGTTCCTTGGTCTCCTACGGCTCAACGGGTTTTCCTGCAAGATTCGGCGGAGGCTTTCGTTCCGGTTCCGACTTCTCAGCACGGTGCGCCGGGGTTTCAGGTGCCAGGAGAGCTACGCTCGGCTGGGCACGTTTTCATCCGCCACGACGTGCACAGGGGCCCCCTACAGCCCCCTTACGATGGGCCTTTCCGGGTTTTGGAGCAGGGGGACAAGCACCTGGTGGTCGACATAGGTGGCAAGGCGGAGACCGTCTCGGTGGACAGGGTTAAGGCTGCTCATTTGGACTTGGAGCAGCCGGTGGTGTTGGCCCGTCCACCACGACGGGGTCGCCCCCCGTCTTATATTCCCGCTACAGGTTTGAGTCCTGTGGTCCCGGTTCCCACTTTGCCGGGAACCGCACGTTCAGAGGTTGTTTTGCCTGCCCCCATACTCAGGAGTAGAGGGGGTCGGCGTGTTGTTCCTCCCCGCCACACGGACTTTGTTTATCTGTGAATTCTGGGGGGGCTTGTGTGGTGACTCTAGTTAAGCATAATTCACTTTTGGGTCACAGTTCCTACACGGACCTGGTTTAGCGTAACACCGGAGATATAGGTTGCCAAGCTAGAGCTAGCAACGCACTCTAACTTGACTCTCCTCACTGATTACATGTCTGATACTACTATTGCTTGATTGAAAATAAAGAGTGGAAATCCCTTTTAAATACTCCGCCTCTGACTCCTTCTTACCGGCACTACAATATATAATATTATCCACTCATCCACTTGTCAGCACTCTGCGGAGACAATCTTTGATCTGACACAGAAATAAACAGGGCACTGAAAAATAAATATAAACCAAACGTTTGGCAACACTTTGCATTTTTCAAACAAGACGGAGAACTTGACAAATCACAAGCTATTTGCTAACGATGCCGTACCGCTATTAAGTACACGAGTAGCACAACGAATTTAGCAACGCACCTACAGAGGCGACACAGGGTGGATAGTACGTTTGCGGCTGCCTCCCCATCCTCCTCGGATTCAGCTGAAGCTAACCCGGCTATCCCTGAGGCCTGTACGACTAAAGTTATTATTATTCAGATGGATGTTTCTGCCCCTCTGTTCATTCTCCCATTAACCTCCTCAATCTGCCTAGAAGTATTTTAATGTTGTAGTTGTTACTATAACCAATACTAATGCTAGGGCTGCAACTGACAGTTATTTAGGCACATTGTTATTGTTTCTTATCGCTGTGTGATTAAAAGAATAAACACAAATAGCACGATAGGCAATGCAAAACTTTATTTCGTACCTTCATACACACAACACAACATTAGAATGAGCTTTTATCAACGCCTACATGATGATAACCTGTCCACATGACATTAATACAGAGCGGGCAGAACCCAAATCTAGCTCCAGTGCCGCACGAAACATGTTTTCGATGGACGAGAGTGAAAATGGAACGCACATGCTACGTTTGTTTATATCAGGCAGTCTGTTCTTCTTCTCTGTCTTCCGGTTGTTGCCTCTTTTGAATGACGAATACACACTACCGCCGCCTGCTGTTAAGGAGAGTTATTGCCACTCACGCACTGAAGTCTTTGCGGTGTGTTCCCGTGCGACACATGGCCAAGGCGCAGGAGAACAGGGCGACGCAACAGCCGGCGTCGGCGAGTCCTCTTGTGACTGCTTGGTGTGTCAGGGCCTTAAGGCGTGTCACGGCCGACGGTGCGGGACACACCAAATTGAGTTTGGGCAACACGACACGCTTCGTCTTCCGACTAACGAAAACGGCCGAAATCGGCCTGGTTTGTCAGGGCCTTAAAGGCCCAGACCCACCAAGCTGACGCCAAAGACACTGACACAGACGGACCCCCGACTGTTGTGTCGTCTCGCCTCTCTGCGTTTTGGCCATGTGTCGCACTGGAACACACCGCAAAGACTTTAGCCGACGGCCAAGAAGCACGTACGAACTGCGCATGCGTGAGTGGCAATAACTCTCCTTACCAGCAGGCGGCGGTAGTGTGTATTCGTCATTCAAAAGAGGCAACAACCGGAAGACAGACTGCGTGATAACCGAGAGAAGAAGAACAGACTGCGTGATATAAATAAATAGCGTGTGCGTTCCATTTTCACTCTACAACGAGAAGCTCATGGGGCTTTCCCGAACCTGTGTCGAGAGCTGGAGTTAAGTAAAATCTCAGATTTGCCTTCTTAATAGTTTGTTTGGGTCCCTCACTTCCGTTTCGCTTCTTATGCACTGATTCGCTAGCTGAACAGCCAATCAGAGTGATTTATTTTGCCAATTTGAACTGCTAGCACATGCCGGGGGGTGGTAGATAGAGACCAAAGCGCTACAGTTAGCTTTGTGCCTCACAGACGAGGCTCTTTCATGCCTGCTACTACTTAGCCCTGAGGACCGACACAGCCATGAAGCGTTAGCAGGGGCTTTGAAGAGGCGGTTTGGACAGTGTTTCCCGCCAGAGCTGCTCCGGAATGAATTAAGTAACCGCTGTAGGAAGTCTGGGGAGAAGCTGCGGGTGTAGGCTAACGACGTGGAGAGTCTGACGCGGCGGGCGTATGCACACATGCCACCCGGAGTGCAGAGTGAGCTGGTACGGGATCAATTCACCAGGGCCCTCCTCCCTGCAGACTTGAGGGTCGAGGTAAAGCTGCAGCATCCACAGTCCTTGCAGGTGGCCTTGGAGATGGCTGTGGAGAGATAGAATGTGTGGAGTGTAGCTGCTAGGAGTAGCGAAGGGCCTGTACCACCGGCTGTGAGGAGCTGCAGAGAGGAGGAGAAGCCTGCATGGGTTGCTGAAATGACTGAACTGATAAGGGCCGTGTCTCTGCAGCCAACACGCAGGCCAAGTACCAGGGCCTGCTGGTGGTGTGATCAGCCAGGACATTTGGCCAGAGACTGCCCCAAGACACACCGGGCCCAGGGAAACGACGTGGGGCCCGCATAAAGGGGAAGATTCGGAGCCAAGCCCAAAGACCCCCCAAACAAACCACAGCCTTATTACCACTGTGGCAGCGGGGTGTGGTTTGGGCGCTGGCTGCTGGAGTGAAGGGAGTGGCT
Organism: Notothenia rossii; assembly: GCF_949606895.1. Classification (NCBI taxonomy): domain Eukaryota; kingdom Metazoa; phylum Chordata; class Actinopteri; order Perciformes; family Nototheniidae; genus Notothenia; species Notothenia rossii. The sequence continues at coordinate 79,171,894 of NC_136912.1, read as the reverse complement.
CGGCCGGAGGCCAGACAGCTGATCGGAATCAGGTAATCAGTGCCGGAATAAAAGCATGTCGTAACCTGGTTCTGGTCTGTTTTGCAGTAGGCGGGATCCTGGAAGGTCGCGAAAGGACCTGTGAGTGAAGGTTCCCACCCGGGCAACGTTTGAGACCCGCGTATATTTTTGTTTGGAGTTAATAAACGCCTGTATTCAACCAACCTGCTCTTTCCGTCCCTATTTGAACCCTGTGTGAGCGGAGAGGCTCACAACCACCAACACAGACATCCGAGGAAGGAGCCCGACAGCACAACCGGGGGAGCCAGGCTCTACTCCTTCCTGAAGAAGATGTGTAGTGGCAATTTCTTATGTTACCTTATATGCTAAAACCAAATGCTTCTAAAAGCATTGTCCAACACTACTGTACCATTTCTTGATATGTGCTGTTTTCTCTGCATACTCTAATGAGGGTTATTATTCTCAAGCGCTTCAAGGCCACAGAGCTGATTTGGCAGACTATGTTGAAACTACTCCTCTTCACACAAAGTTTGAACTTCCATATGCTGATAACCGTTATACTTTCTGCAGCTCAAGGACACAGGTGTCTAATAGCAATATGAGACATCTGTGTGAAAGCAGATTTCTGAGGCGTTCCGCCATGCTACACAAAACTCTGTCTGCCCGCCCTATCTTGTATATAAGCTTTGCTATTCTGTGACTATTGCACACTCCTGCAGACTATCCTATACTCTGTGAGACCTGTGCCTTTGAAGCTTCAAATAAATAACCAACATGACAACGCTGTTTGCTTTCACCAGTTTATTATTGATTACTCTCATTGTACATCTTTACAGTATTGACGAGTTTAAATTATCCACAACAGATGACAGCACATGCTTGGAGCCTGTCGTCGCAGTGGGCCATGCTGGTGGTGGGGATTCCTGTTATGTCCCTGTCACTGTGGAAGGGGTGCCCTGCACTGGTGGACACAGGCTCGACAGTAACCCTGGTGAGAGCAGATGTGTTGCTGGCACCTATGAAAGGAAAAGGCATGCTGACTGTGTCGGTGGGGGGAGTTGAAGTGCATCATCCGGTGTGGATTGCAGATGTACAGGACCCGTGTATTCTGGGCTTGGACTTTTTGAGGGCGTCTGGCTGCCACCTGGATCTTACAGAAGGCACAGTGAGTTTCCACGGGGGGCCTGTGATCACTATGACCCGTATCCACACCCCTGGTGAACCTGCTGGGAGACCCCCTACACACCCCGTGAGTACCCTAGAAACTGAAAGAAATCCTCCCTCCTTGCCTTTATTCCCGGTGACGCCCACTCCAGGCAACTCCGCATCTGTCACCCCCGGCCTGCCACCCGACCACAGCCCCCCCCCAGTTACCCCAGACCGGGGTGGAAGAGGCTCAGTCTGCAGTATTGGAGGTGTGGAGGAAGAACTGTGGCGGCCTTAATCCCGAGCAGCAAGAGCAATTTTGGCAGCTGCTGCTAGAGTTCCAGGGCAGTTTCGCCATGAGTGAGGAGGAGGTGGGCCGAACACATGTGGTAGAACACGAGATTGATAGAGGGGACTCACGCCCCATCAAGTGTCGTCCTCGCCGACTTCCCCTGGCTCGTCAGAAGGCTTGTGACAAGGCAATGCAGAACATGCTGCAGGCAGACATCATCAAGCGCTCCGACAGTCCACGTGGGCAGCACCTGTAGTCATGGTACCAAAGAAAACAGGTGGCTGGCGGCTGTGCTCAGACTACAGGCCGGTGAACGGGGTCACCAAGAAGGATTCATACTTCATACTTCCCCGCATCAATGAGTCTGAATCGTGTCGTATCGTATCGCATCGCCCGGTGCTTCAAATGTATCGTCAATGTATCGTATCTTTGGGCAACAAATCGAGATGCGCTTCGCATCGACCTCAGTGGGAACTGTTTCTGAGCGAGCCTAAGGTCCTGAAAGATACCACTGTCTTACAACAGTTTTGCACTCAGTGGTTTGTTATCGCAGTCTCGTAGAGGTAAGTGAGCTGAGGGGTATTCAATTGTGTTACAATTTGCAATTTTGAATAGCTTTGCTATAAGGCACCAAATTCTGCAAACTATCCCTTTAAATGGTTTTATAGCAAAATGCCAAAATGATCCTTTATCCCGTCATTTGATTGAACTTATTTGATGACAGTATTTGCAGCTTTTCTTTGCAATATGTAGTTGTAAAGTGCATAATTTGCAAGAGAGTTTTGGACAATGTGACTAAAAATTATAAATATTTGAATATAAAACAAATATCAGCATATTTATCCCTAATGAAATTAAGTTTTTACCCTAATCTTATGACCCCTTAACTTGTTTTTCTTAATCAAAACAAGTTCATAACAATTTCTTTATTACCTCTTCCTGTTTGGACACAGGACTCAAGGACTCTCCTCGAGGCCTGCAGTAAAGAAAACATGTTTTTGTGCCAGCGGCTCTGGACTTTGATCCTTGCTCAGACAACGAGACGGACAGGTATCCTCCTATCTCCATCCTGGCCGTACCATTCTCCGCTCAGAGTGAAATTACTTTTTGTTCTGAAAAAGAGCTACTCTGTTTTTCCTCTGGGGTCGCTCAGTGTGTACAAAGGTTTCAGCAAAGTTACCATGACAGAGGTTAAGGGTCAAAGACAAATAAAGGTGTACAATGTCACCTATGACAATACTGTAAACAGAGAGCCATGCATCCTGTTCTTTACAAAGACAAATCAGTGGGATCGACAATTGGTTTTCTTGGTTTACTCAAAAGATTGGTGTCCTTTCTACTGTGTTTTGTAAAAAAATATCATAACTCAAATGCCAGAGATTAAAACAATGGTGACATGTGTTGCATTAATACAATATGACATGAATTGCTGTTGATGGAAGAAAGCACATGTTATTAAAAGTGGTAATGCTAAGACTGTTCCAGTGAAGGTAAGATACGGTGTGCTTTTGCTCAGTTTTGAAATATACATACTGCCATTATTATGATTACAGAAACACAATATATCACTTTAAATCCCCGAGAGCTGATGATTTTATTTGAATACATAGTTGTTTGTTTTGTAGTTATTGTTGTGATTGTAGTGTTTGACACAAGTTGTTGTTGGTGTAAAGTGTTAATATGATGTAAGGTGTGTGCACTAATTTACCTTAATTATTGTAAATACATATCGATTACAGAGTATGGATGGGCGGAAGATATCTTCCATTGCTAATTTAATTTAATTTCAAACCTTTATTTAATCAGATTGGTCCCTTGAGATCATAGATCTCTTTTTCAAGGGAGACCTGCATGTTAATGGGGATCTAAATCAACAATAAGCTTGTTTATAATTCCAAAAATATATTTAAAGCTGCAGTAAACAATATGTTTGTACTTACAATGGATTATAATGGATCAAATAGCTTATTGCAAACACAAAAACATATCATGTGTTCGCACATAGAGAGTTATTGCTCAATTCTGCAGAATCTCTCACCTTACCGGTTGTTTTGTTTTGTTTTGTTTTACAGCCAGCAACTCCATTTTCTGGTTCACTCATATTCTCTCATCGAGAGCAGCAGTTTCTGGTACATTTCTGTGATAAACCAACTAATTGCTACATCTGCTTTATGAAATTGTTTAAATGTATTAGTTGGTAGAGAGGGAAGACTCTGTGTCTTTTTTATTTTTTTATTAGCAGTCTCTCTTTTACCATAATGACTCTTTAAGGTGTTTTCAGGTTGTTCTGCTGCCCTCTAGTGGCAAAGGTAAACATAGGTGGCTTTAATGTCCTTTGTGAATCCAAGTCACATCCATCTTTTTTATGAACTGATCAGTTTAAGCAAAAACAATTAGCATTAATGTACTGACTATAGTCTCCAATGATAAATACAATTATAAAATGCTGCCAGATTTAAACCTATTTTGTTGAGTTAGCACAGAGCTACCAGATTATTTCCTTGCTTTGTCAGTCAACAGCCCCAACTCTTCTGATGAGATCAGCACCCTTGTTTGATATTGATTGCCAACAAAGTTTACAATGTTATATGAGGAGATTATTCAGGGTGTAGGTGTCGTTTTATGTCTGATCAGTGGTGATGTTGAAGAAAGATAACCCTCTGCAGGCTAAACACGCAGAAACTGTATGAAAAAATATTCGAATATTTAAAGTTTTAGATTAAATGAAAGAAGCACTAGAAGTGATAACAAGGAAGATATAAAAAGGAAGTGAAACTAAGGGACATTTTGTTCTTTGTTGCTTCACTGAATTCATAATTAAAGTTGAATGAAATCCATCTAATACATAACAAATAATGTCCCATGCTCACTTATTTGTTGCCTTTTGAAAGTTATTAAACAATTGCAGTCAGGTGGGATTTAGCTGAAGGCAGTCAAATTAGTTATGGGAGGATGAGGGTGTGTTCATGTCTTTTGGCTCTGATCTAATCCACTGTGAGGGACCCTCTGAACCAGCATCAGGCCGACCTGCAGGAAAGAGAAGCCATCAAATATCTCAATGCTTTCAGCCATGTGCAGCATCCTCCATCTGTACGGTCCATCAGGAAACTCTTGCATATTGCTGCACCTTCGTCAGGGCAAACAGGCATAATGGTAGCAAGGCAAGGCACATTTATTTATAAAACACACTTTCATATTTCAACAAGGCAATTGAAACTGCTTTACAAGAACATTAAAATCATTACAATATAGTGAAAAAGAAACACATTAGGAAAGGACATTTTATTAGGGATGTAACGATACCAAAAACTCACGGTACGATAATATCGCGATAACAAGTCCACGGTACGGTATTTATCGCGATATTGAATAATAAAGGGAAGAAAAAAAAAAAATCATAATTTTTTTTTTTACTCGGAAAATGTTTCTTTATTACATAATAAATCTGATTTTTACAGCCTTTTTGTAGGATAGCAGTATTTTAAAGTGTCAAAAACAAAGTGACAGTAACAGACAAGAAAACCAGTGTTTTTGTACCTACTGGTACTACCAAACAAAGTAAGCATTTTCTTTATGCCACTGCATCTCACAAATAAACAAGGACATTTAATAATCAGACCCTGCAATAAAATAAATCAAGTTTCACTTTAGTTTTTCAAGTAACTCAACTCAAACTCACTAGTCACTCACTCAGCATCATCAGACAGGTTTTTAGGAATATGAGAATGTCCACATTTCCAGGTATTTATAAGCTGGGGTGTTTGGGCATTTACAATATCCCCTGCTCTGGAAACAACTCTCTCGCTTGGTACTGATGTTGCTGGGACACCAGTGGTCGCGTTAACCGAATATTTTATTTAACAATGACGGAAAAATCTGAAAGCAGTCTGTCATTTTGACAGATTAGAACAAACTCGGAACAGCGCCAACGTTTCCCCGCAGCAAGGCTCTGGTGTTATGCCGTGTTATGCATGCCCTCCAAAAGGAAATGATATAGTTCCCAAACCGTAATTTGCCGTACAGATCAATACATGTCTGGGAGGTTTTGCTTCACGCTGTGCGCGTCCCGCGAGTTGCATGCACACACGGCATAACACCGCCCCCCCCCCCCACCCCCCGTTGACAGTTCACGAGCATGCTCTATCGTGAACTGTTCAGATCCGACGCGTAATAAGGGATTATGACGGATATTTTACGATCCTGTCTGTCAAAATGACGGACAGCGAAAAAGTCTAACGCCAGGCTTATTGACATGGCGAGATATAAATATATGGTTGGTACTTGTCAATGTCTCTAGGTGTGTAAATGTAGCCCTGTAAATACGATGTCCTTTTGTGTTATCTGTTGTTTTATTTTCATGTTGTAACCTACTTGCTGCCATGTTGGACAGGTCTCTCTTGAAAAAGAGATCGATGATCTCAATGGGACCACCTGGTTAAATAAAGGTTTAAAAAAAAAAAAGTGTTTTTAAAAAAAAAAAAATTCTTTTTTAAAAATTTTTTTTTTTTTTAAATCGCGGTAGATTTTGTCAGTCTCACGACGGTACTGGGAAGATTATTTACCGCGATACCGCGATATTCGGTATATCGTTACATCCCTACATTTTATACATTTACTAAACTAGGCAAATAAAAAAAAACAAGCTGAAATGGAACAAGGCATGTAAGAAGTGCGAGAATAGAGCTGTGTAAGATATAAATAGTTATTTGATTTAATAAAGGCAGTAGCAAACAGAAGAGTTTTGCAGTGATAGCAAACAGTTACTCATTTACAGCAGAAAGGGCAACATTAGCATTCATTGACATTTAGGTATGAGGAAGTTTTGTATGTTTCTGGCCAACATATTCTCTTCTTTCAGCTCTGTTTTTATAAAAGAAAGCAAGTGAATCAGATTTATTTTGATTTCAGACTATTGTTTACAAAGTCAAACATGTACTTTGAACCCCTTATAAATTATCACTCAAAACAAAAATAAGATATATTAGACACACAATAAATCCTTTAAATCTAAAGACATGTTATTACAATTTCTATTTAATAAGCTGGAAGATGTGGACTGATCATCAGTCTCCTTTAATGCCTTTATAAATAAAAAGTAACAGCCTAAGCCGGACGCAGTGGAAACAAACACAAATTAAAAACCTCTCTGTTTCTCTGACAGTTTATGTTGTTTCCTAGAGCCACACATACAAACCAGATTTTCGACAGTATAACTTTTGGCAGCAGTCATACAGTAATTTTCTTAGGTGTTTTTTAAAGATCAGATTTTCATTTATAACTCTAATGATGTTTTGAACATGATAACAATGAACAAAACTCAGTGATGAAAGACTCATTTTATATTTTACTCAAATAAAAGTAGCAATACTGTTCTGTAAAGATAGTCTGTTACCAGTAAAAATCCTGAATTTAACATGGTAAAATTAGGTTATAATGTCACAAAAAGTCATAACTATATTATTTCATTTTGTAACAAAAAATGTAAGTAATTCTAAAGGCTATTTGGAAAAATATCATTAAAAAGCCATAGTATAAAAACTCATAATATAGAAAACTATGAAAGTTACAGTATACACAGTCCTCGTATAGCATGTCATAACAAGTCAGTAATAAAGTCATAGGAAAGTACGTTAAGAAAAGTCTTGGAATAGTATGGCATAAAAAGTCATAGTTTATGTAAAAATGTCTCAATTCATAAGACATTTTTGTCATACATTTTTTGCAAATAATCATAGTATATTATTATTACATTAAAATGGCATAGGAGGCAATGAAAGACTTCTGTAATGGTATGCCAGAATTCTTTTAAATAAACAGTATAGAACAGGAATACAGCCATAATGAAAAAAAACCGGTATCCAACACACTTTTCCTATTTAAGCACAATGTACTAATGAAATTATTTAAGTAACATTGTAGTACAGCATTTTACCAACTGTAGCTACATAATTCACCTTTAAGCAACATTAGACATTGATGTGTTGAACACAGTTGTCATGTTGTGTGCTTTCAGGTACAACAACAGCGTCCTCAGCTGCTGGCTGCCAGGTAATGCAGTTCTGACGATTTATACAGCATGGCTCAGCCTTTTATTTCCATATTAACAAATATTTTATGATCCGTATTATACTTGTGTTTTGTCTGTAACTGTGACTAACAAGCTCTAGAAAATTCAATAATCGGTTGACTTTGATATGAACTGAAGGGTAGAATCGCAGTAGCATTGGATTTTTTAAATGGAGCAGCACAGGACTAAAACAGGATGATTTAAATAAAAAGTGTCCAGATTATGCTGACAATGATTCTAGGGCAAATACTTGTATTATATGGGTAAATCAACATTTTACTAGCCGTGAATTATTGGACACTTTGGCGCCGTTTGACTGAAATGTCGAACTAGTCCCGCCCCTCTGTCGTTACCAGACAGGCGCTGAATCTCCTTTCTCATTGGAGGACTCAGCTGTCTGTCAGTGATTTATCAGCAACAAACTTAAGAAAGCTGCGTCAAAATACAACCATGAGTTAGACAGGAAATATCATGCCTGCCTTCAAAATCAAATCACTGAAAAGCAACTGTATACATCCCTTAAGATAAAACAGGCTTAGTAGACTTTAAGCAATGGTGAGTGACTACAGTAAACACTCTACAAGTAAACATCCTCGAAATAAACATAATAGCCTATGCGGGAAAAAATGCGAGACCAAAAGTACTCATTGTGCAGAAAAGCCCGTTTTAGAATAATTTACAAATGACTGGATTATACTTGTTGTTGATGCATTAATGCCTTCATTACTTTAATATTGGTTTTCATAATGGTGGAAATTATTTAAAAACATGTTCATACCGCAGACTAATTTTAACAAAATGGGAATCCCCATGTTCCTCTTGTATCATAATTTGTTTATTTTATTTCGATCTTATAATAATATGTAACTAACATTGCCTAAGACATAGGCTATAGTGCAGTAAAATTAATGCTGCTAATCAAGTAGAAGTATCAAGTAGCATACAACGAGAATAAATAGCATAAAGTAGACCTACATGTTGTTGTTTTTTGCTGGGGTCTTATTTTGAAAAACAAAACAGGAAACGCGTTTCACGTGTGAGATAGCTTGACATTAGTCAGAGGGGTAGGAGTTTTTTTTAATTTTCTTTTCCTCCCAAACTTTTCTTACCTTCTCGGAAAGTCATGAGAAGTCTCAGTGAGACTGGAGCCAGAAGGTAAGACACAGCCTGAGGGATCCATTAACTCACATGATGCTGATACTTATTGATTAGCTGGTTATTGCATGACTGATCCAATCGTGAACGAAAGACAAAACGATTTAGCTGAGTGTTTTAGTTATTAGGTGCTTCAAAGAGTTACGGTAAATTATTGATCACAACTAATCATGGTCTAATTGTCTATACAACGCCTGTAGGACATACCTGAAACACTTTCTACATTTAGTTTTTTGCTGCTGTAAATCTGTGTCCTTGATGTTCTAGTATTACTTTTAGTGTCATAGACGTATGTATTTATATTCATAGTGTGCTTTTTATAGTGTTTAAAACATCCATGAATCTTGCCAACATCCTTTTAATTAACTGAATAGACACTTATACTTTCTATCTTTAATATCTGTGAAATATTTAATTCGTCATGGGTTTTGGAAATCATATTTCCTCCAAATTGTTCCCTCCTATTAAGAAAAGCTATTTTCTCTGCTATGTTTGTTTTTAAGAATCATGCTTCCAAAGATCTTTTTCTCTACCTAAACTGTAACTTGACCTTCTTAAAAATAGAAAAATAAAATGAGTAATTGTAAGTAGGCCTATTGATGTTCTGAACAGATGTGGACAAAGTGAAATGCTCTTGTTGGTCATTAATCCCTAATAGTGATTTAGACACGTGTATCTTTCTGTAATCTACCTGTGTTGCTCCACAAATCACTGCACATTTTTATAAAGTTTGCATTTTTGGCTTTCCCGTGACTTTTAGTGGTTTGTGCCAAACATTTATCTCGTACTCTATCTTCATCTCCCTTTCTCGCATAAATCACCTCTGTTTTTGATGCTTCATAAATATGTCCACATCAATGAAGTTAATATAAACTTATGAAATAGTTTGTGTGTCTGCTTCTAGTCGTAGAGCATTAATCTCTCTCACATACTGTTGTTGTAGTTGTTACATGGAATGGAAATCCCCCCTCCACCTCCTGTATAGTCAGAAGTGTTGAACCTCTCCCCCCTCCTCACCCTTAGCTGCTCTCTTGTCTGTTATTACACCGTTCATCATCTCGGCCACCTCACTTCCCCCCGAGCAGTTTTTAAAATGTGGTGTTGAATTTTCAGAGGTCAGTCACAGTGAAACAAACAGAAATCAGTGGTTGACTATCATAAAAGCAACAATACTGATTTTTTTAAAAAGGACCATAAAAGCAGCAGAAACATCTGTCTTGAATATGGTTACTCCTGTTTTGCAATGGGATTCTGGAAAATGTGGGAAATCAAAACTTTAAGTACAGACTTGGATACATTTAGGATGACAGATTCACAGGGTTCGACATGGTTAGAAGATCTTATGCTGGCTTGATGGTTGTTTAGAGTCGTGTACAATTAGATCTTTCCCTTAAACAAATATGGCTATAATCAATATTTAATGACAACAAGATATCAAATGACAATTGGAAAACAATAAGAAAGGGGTAACTCTCTCAGCTCATATAGCATTGTTTTAGACATTGTTTCAGGGAAATAATCACAAAATCGACTGTACTAAGCAGTAAACCACATATAATACAAGTACAGTTAGCAAGTAGCTGGTGAACTTAGAGGAGCGTTTAGCACCTGAAGAGCCAGATATTTCTCTCAGGAGCTGGTGGAGGCCAAAAACAGCTAAAAGAGGGTAAATATAGGCAAATCCGTCATTTGGAATCAAACTTGACTTCAACTAAATGATAGTGTAGCTCTGTAACTACTGCATTTTGAAAAAAAAAAAGAAGCAACTAATTGCTAAGAAGTTGTCACTAAAAAGTGATTATATGTCAAGTTAGGTTCATAACTTGTTTCTGCTGCCTCCAAGTGGCAAACAAAATCAGTTATTGAAGTTCTTTCAAAGTCTGCAAAGATGTAAATGAATCCCTAAATAACATTCGGCTAATTTGTTGATTCTGTTGACTGTGTGTATTTCCACAAGTATAAGGGAGGGTTTATATAAAAGCTAGATGCACATGATGTTATGATGTTCGCTGATACTGGTTCGACTGCAAGTAATGCAGTTTATGTTTCTTGTTTAGGAGTGAGGTTAAATGATAGTTACCATAATGAAAAGAGGGTCGTGTTTTGTTTGGTCTTGGTAACAATCATGTGGAGAATGTTGTAAAAGCTGATTGGATAAAAGGCCACAGAGAAACAATGAATGTTTATTTACTTTAGATAGGAATGTCAGGACGCGCTGGCCTTTCTGTTGCACTTCCTCTCTAGCGCCTTATTGTTAAATGAAACAGAAATACAAGCTAGAAGTTGAATATGCCGTTAATGTGTCGTTATAAGATGAAGGTTGATCTTTGTCATGTTTTTGAAATGCAACTAAGGCAAAGAAATCTGCCCAAATTGATAACGAAACAACCTTCTGTTGCAAAATTGGGATGAGTAAGCTGGAAATTGTCCTTTGAATGAGTGTTTAACTTTCTGACGCCCTCTCAGGGGAAGTGTCTCTTTCTGCAACAGGACTCTGGGGTTTGGCTTACTGCTGTCGCCTCCAAAATAGATTCACTGTAAGTTTAGTTGGCAGTGTCAGGAGGTCACTCTGATACTCTTGATTTTCCTTTTCTGCTCATCTTTTTGGTTTTGTTTCATAGACACTGTTTCTTATTCATGTGATCTTCCCCTATTTACACCTAAGAACAGAAGGAGCACAGTTAATTAGATACAAACTGAATTAAATGTGGTTGTGTGCTCATACTCATGAGCTTGATAAGATGCATGCTGTTGTATCTTTAGCTCTATTTCGAGTGGTTTCAATTTTAGCAGACTGCAAGCTACTCTTTGGACTGCAGTGACATGACGAGCAAAGATAGAGCTGGACTCACCAGCGTTACATTGGACAAACAAAATGACTTGTTCTTCTCTAGAAATCTGATGGTGTTACATTCCAAAAGAACCCCCGTGTTAGAATTGACTCGCTGTTACATGCACAAGGAAACTGTCTGTGTTTATATTTAAGGTCAGTAACAATCTGTGTTGTCTTTGTTTTGGATTTCTTCTTTATAATTATCTTCTTCACTGTGAGCGGCATCTCTTCACGAGGACAGACAGACTGCTGGTAGTATTTGCAGCCTTTGAGAATCTGTCAAATAAGATTTTTAAATCGGCGGGCTCGCAACCTTAAATGTTTTTCCTGCTTCCTCTTTGGTCTCTACAGTCAAGCCAAGTTGTTCAACATGAATTTACTGACATCACCTCAATGGAAGTTTTGAATCAGTTTATTCCTACGCCCATTGTGAAGTACCACTGGAAGGCATTCAGACATTTCTTAGACGTTGTTGTTTTGAGATACATGTTAGACAATGAAACAGTTTGCGTAACATAAGCAATGTTTTAAATGGCAAACCAATTGCCTCTCCAGCAGTGGCGAAAGGTACCTCATTACATTTACTAAAGTAATCTATAATGAAGTAAGTGTACTTTACTGAGTGTTTTTATTTTATGCTACATTGATGCTTTGTTTTTCTTTCTAACAGCTTTACTTAATAGACTCTTTTTGTAATATAATTTCATATATATATCAAATCATCTGTAAACTTTTGTTATATATTTAACTCCCCACAATATATAAAGGATTTAAAAATAAAACAGTAAAATGCTGCTCACACATGAATTAATCAGTAAGCCAGTAATATAATGTAGAACCCCCACAGATTAATTTTTTGCGTTTTTAGCATATTTTGCTTGCTAGCTGATATTACTTCTGTCTTTTTGTTCCCCATTAGCCTGACTGGTGTCATTGAAATGAATGAGAGGGCTGCACTTTCCTCTAGAGAGTGAAAAGTCCTGTCAAAGGTCAGGCCATTTGTTTATTAGTTCAAAGCTGATCTCGTGATCAAAATCAGAACATTAATTCCAGGAGAGCTTAAACATATTAATTATCTGCTCTTTGAAAGTCTGTGTTCTGTTGACCTTTTATTAAAGCTTAAGCTTCTCTTTTCTTCTCAGGCAACAATTAGTTTTAAGTGTCTGGGCTGTGTGAAACCTGATATCAGCAGGGTTTCATCTGAATTAGCATGCACCCAGGCTTTGGAAAAGGAAATTACCACTTTCAGCTTCATGCCAGATCCTATGATTGGAGTGGTTTTCCAAAATGTCCCTAAAGGAGAAGAAGCTCTTCAGTCCGTCTGCGAGAAGCAGTTGAGTTTTCTTCTTTTAGTTTAGTTTTAACAAGCTAGGAAAAAACAAACTTGTGTTCTGATTTTTGTAGCATATGTTAACAATGGCACCAGAGTTAGCAGGAAGTATTGAGTGATTACAATACATGACAAAAACACACAGCAGAATTAGATAAATATCAACTACACACACATTTAATAATATTAAATATTTGTGCTGTTTGTTCTTTGTTGCTGGTAAACTGTATTATACTTACAAGAGTTTCTTATACGGTTATTTTCAGTGTTAGTCTTGAGATTGTTATGTCTGAAACTCAAGCAAACTCTACTGATGTTTTCTTTTGCAGATTGTGTTTGAATTTAATTGTTATCCCAAGACATTGGACGATGGGATGACAGATTAATGGTTTCAAGAAATCTAACCTAATAATGTGGAATTCAGTTGGATTATTTTCGTCATGAAGTCCTTCCTCCTGACATTTCAGCTCTGATCTCTCTTTTTGACTTTAATATAATTCTATAAAGCTATCAGACTTGAACGGACTCTTTGAGTAAAATGAGACCCTGGAAAACTTGATTATCTTATGGTCATGAAAAAAGAGTTTGATCATTTGAGAGCTAACTTGTGATGTGGACCATTTGGAAAATTAATTGGGTCATTTTAGGATCACAATAACTATATCTCAGGTTAAAAAACAGTGAGCGGTTACAGGCGGAAACAGATGTAAATGTCCAGATGATTAACTGCTGGGAATTCAAGATAACAGATAACCCTTGTGTTCCTTTGTTTCATTTACCGATTGAAGATGAGGCTTTCTGAATAGATACTATCAGCTTTTTACCTGAGGCTCTGGATTTCTTATCCTATAATCATTCATATTTTTTCTGAAAACTAAAGGGTTGTTTAAGGACAGTGCCACTCATATTGAAGTCAATGTCAAAACCAGCAACTTTCCCACTTTCCTACCAAACTTCACCTACTTTAAAAAATGTTCACAAATATAAAGTTCAAATTTTGAAATAAGCCGAACAATTTCTGAGAAAAAGCTGTAAAGAACTGACTGTAAACATTTATTAATTAACACATAGATATGAATAGTCATGACATGGCTAAAATGTAACGCCAACAAAGCATGGATAACGAGATGGGCTCCGTAATGCCAAAGGGGTCCGGATTCATTTGAACACGTCATGATAACGTTAAAATGTAACTTTGTCCAGTAATAGTTTTTACCGAATCAAACTTGAACGCATCAGTAAGTAAATCGATGGCACCTCTGTTGAAGTCGGATGTTTGCTCTGTCCACCGGCTGCTAACGGCTAACGGTAACTAGCTGTACTCATGCTGATTTCAACAGGGTTTTGTTGTTAAACATTGACTATCGTAAAGGGGAATAAAGGTTTTCGAAATGTTGATATTGACATCCTTTATACAGAATATCACACAATTTCTCAATGAGCGTCTACCACTGTGGTCCAATCACATGCTCCCCCCTCTGCTATCACCTCTGCCTGAGAAACGCTGAATAAAGAACGCAGGGCTAAAAATACCAACACTTACTCAAGAACTTAGGCAGAGCTTTGGAGACAGGCACTGATTAAACCGTTTGCGCACAAATAACGATGGGAAAACACCGAACTAGCCAATCAATGCAGCTATAATTTGGTTCATATGATGAAATAGTTTACTCTACCAGACTCTGATTGACATGTTGTGATAGTTGACCCTAAAAGCCTTTTTGGCTGTAAAATGGTGAAAGTGGCAGAAGGGTTGACTTCTGAGGCTTGAGAACCAAAAAGGTCTTCTCTCTGTCGAAGAATCAATCCTTGACTGCCAGAAACACTTCCTCTAATGCCTGAAACCCTTTGAACCATTTTTTTCTGACGAAACAATGAATGTTTTTGTGTGCAGAGGAGAGAGAAGTTTAGTTTGCGGTTGTACTAAAACTTTCTCTGGCGCCTGAGAAAGCTTCTGAGAGCGAGCCATTGAACTCCAGTTTCAAACTAGTTTTCCAGCACAGAGATCACCTCTGTTCACAGGCTCATAATGGAAGAGATTTTGTGTTTAGCACTGTGGAAAAGCACCTCTGCCATCTGAAGTCAAATAAAGAGGCTGTATAACACCTACATGGTCGGATCCCAATGCAGGATGAAAGGAAACTTTTGTATCCTATTTTTCTTTGGATAGTCCCACTTTTTGTTACAAATAGTGTTTTATGTTCTGTTACTCTTTTTATCTCCTCTTTCTATGTATACTTTTCTATTGTGCAAGTGCTTTAAAAAAAGTTAAAGAAAATGCCGGCTCCATTTTGTAATAGGGGTTTTAAAAAGACCTTACTATTACTATCAATGAAAAATAAATAATTGACTTCTTCTTCAGATCAGTTATAAGCCAATTATTAAGTATACCATTTGGGTAGCTCAGTTGGAAAACATCTATGTGACTGGTTTGTCAATTCAAGTCATGTTAATATATAAAACATTGAAATAAACAAATAATGAGTGGTCAGAGGTTCCTCTATTTTAATACATACACACTATACTGTACATTCAAAGCAAATGTTATTTGGTTTTGCTACAGACTGTCCATTGGAGAGTGTTCCCGATGAACTAAAAAAACAAAATAAATCGAATGTATTTTTTTTAAAAACATTTATATTTTATTAAACATTTTCAAAAGACAAAAACTCATGGACAAGGACATGGCTCACACACATCACAAGTAGGACAGGACATAACATGAAGGGTGGGGGGTAGGGGGATTACAGTGTCAGTTACATTTGATGTATGCATATGGCGTTGTATTTATACATGATTTGCTTCATAATATAGGTATACTTCATTGTTTAATAGGTAAATAAATAGTCAAATAAATAAATACATATATATATATATATATATATATATATATATGCACACATATGTACATATACACACACACATCTCTTCCTTTTATGATTAATTCACCTATTCATCCATTTCCCATTTAATTTAACTTCTTTCATTATTATTACCGTTATTTTTCTGTTTCTTCATAGCTCATTTCTCTTTATATTTACTTGTTAATATATATTATTATATTTATTGTTGGCAGCCGAGATGGTTTGAGTCCAGGAAAGCCCTTATCTTATCCCAAAGCCTGTTGTCTGGCTTAACCAAATATAACAGGGAGAAAGCAGCTTCCTCCACACTTAAGATGTTTAGGAAGTCCTCCAGCCATCTATTTAAATTGAAGCAGTTGGGCTCTCTGACTTTCCAGTTCATAAGAACGAGGCGTTTAGTTGAAAGGCATGCTAGGGCTATGAGTTTACTTGCAAATGTTGATGTTATGCCATTGAGCGGGTATCGAATGTATTAACGGAGCCAGCGCACCTTCACACGACTTGACAAACTAAACGTTGGTTGTTCTTGCCTCTAACTCATTAATGAAACATTAGTAAGGTATTTATTTATCTTCTGTTTCTTATTAGAACACGGTTACCAACACTCTGAAAAACAAGGAGCTAAAATAGTTGTTTAATGAATTGAATAAATGATGTTGGAGTGTAAAAAAGTGAAATGTTATGTAAAGGCTCCTTTGTGATTTGGGTTGGATTAGTCTGTAGATTGTCTCAGACTCGGCCGCGTGGCATCATTATGTTCAATGAAGCTTTCTAATGCCTGGGAAACATCAGATTTCCTCTCAGGGGTAATCTGAGAAGCTAACTGAATCACTGCCTGATGTTAGAGCCCACAAACATGTATTTTTCACAGAAGCAGCTCCATGTTGAGAAAGGTGTGTTCACAGGAGCTTTGGAAGACATTTTAAAGACCTACATACACCCAGTGCCTTGTCATTACTCCAACACTCAATGAAAGAGATGCTGAGATGGTGTAATTTCCACCAGTATGGGAAACAACACAATATAATAGACATATCTTTCAGTTGTTTCTGGGCAGAAAGCTGCTGACATCTGGTCCTGTTGTGCAGTTAGAAGACTCAAACATCTGTTGGCTCCAGTTTGCTACTGATGTGAAAGAGACATACTGTATGGGTCTTAAACACAAATCTGTGGACCGGATATCTAGGTCAACATAGAGAGACTTTTGGAGATGCTTAAAGCTGGTTTATTTAAGTTATTTGCTTGGCTAGAAACACAAAAAGCTGAAGTGATTAAGGGAACAGGGAATGTGCGGATAGAGAAAAACATTTGTATATGGAAAATTCAGTTAGGAAAAAAGTGTTTTCTAACAGATCTAAAAAGCAGCTTCAACAACAGTGCAGTTTACAGGCCTGCAGAGTTTGTGTCTCACCACAGAAGGGAAAACAAGGTGTTTTTCTTCCAAAAATGCAACGTGACATTAGAGCTGGAAACTGGCTAATTGGGAACAACTCGACATGTGAGCTCTGCTTTGTTTGAGGGAGGGGCAGTTAGCCGTCAGCCATTGGACGTCCCAGTCTCAGCTGATTGCATGCTGCTGCCGCTGCTGGGATACTAACTGTGTGCAGCTCTCTGGGCTGCAAACTGATGCTAAAACCTTTTTTTCGGAAATAAACATGAACAAGCTATTTCTTATAATGTATTCATGTCCAGTCCGGTTTGTTCTGTGGTGGTCTCTGTTTAAAGATTTACTGGGTAAAGTTGCCAAGATATAACCTATCCCAAAATACTTTTACCATTGTAAATTCTTTCCATCTTCTTCTTTCTTATTTGTGTGAAACTCCCACTGAGTGTTTTTTTTGTGAGCTGCAGTGAGGGACAGGAGCACAAGGTGGGATTATTGAACTGAAATGACTGAAACGTTGGAAGATGCCCACTTGATTTATCAATACTCAAGTGTCCGATGTCGACTGAATGTTTTCGTTTAGAAAAAGGAAAATGGATTTCCCCCAATCTTGGCCTTCTCTATGTCTTTGAATGTACATTAGTATGGACATGCGAGTATTGTATAAATAAGACTTGAAAAATATGAACTTACTTAATATAAACATTGATAAACGTAAAATTGATGAGGCTTTAGGTGTGTTTAGAGCGCCGACTGATCCTGTTGTCATTGGCTACATTTGCTTCAAACGATGGACACTTTCCCTTATGTTGATTATGTGATGGATAAGACAAAAAATTACAAGGATTGGGTCGACTCAAAGAGCTTCTCAGCATCTTCAGATCCACTGGGAAGCCAGACTCTGTTCATCTTAACAATCCCAGAGTGACGGACTTCCCCGGCCACTTTATTGAATCACTTTGTGACATTTTGAACCTGGACACAGTCGGCTAAAAGGCAGGGATTGTAGGGGAGGGGTCTGTTGTGGAGAAAACAAGGAGTCTTCACAAAACTTCTCGAAAACAGCGTCACCACTAAACGGGCATAAAGCCTCATTGTGGGGGCTGAATGTGCCTGATTGTGTTTGCTGAGGAATCTGGAAGGAAGAGGGAGGGTGGGCAGGACGCATGTGATGTTTGAAGTCAACCTGATTGTGATCAAATATAAATAAATTGATCTATCTTTTTATCTGGTTACAGAAGGACACGCAAAACATAAATGTGACCCCAGTGTTTAATGAACAGCGTTTTACACAGGATAACATCCCATTACTGTTGGTAGTTACATGGGGGGCACCAAGGAAGGGCTAAGCTATCAAAGTGCTGGAATAAGATTATTTTTTTACAAGTATTCTTTTTTCATTATAGTGTACAGTAATCGGATTCATTTCATTTATATTGTAATATCACAGTACACTCACTACACTCCCCACTCCCTCCCTCCACCCGCACATGCCCATACGGGCAAAAAAAAAAAAAAATGCTTATCAATATAACTTAAACAACAGAGCCATGAAAATAAATATAAAACAGAAAAAACAGAAAGAAAAAAATAAGATTTGATATATTTTATAATAAAATACATCAAACAAACACACTTTCTAACATGACAAAGAACGTCTCTCTGTTTCTCTGCATGGGCGATTGTCAGTAGACCCCCTTCCTCTAATTGGCTCCTTCTCTTGTAATGATACAACAACATGTTTAGTTTCAGTTTACATCAATGTCCGTTTTAAATGTCATCACTTTACCCTGTTGGACATCTGTGTAAAATGTCCTCCAGGTCTTATTTTTAGAATAATGGGAGGCGGATAACTCAAATTTGAGGCATACAAATTCAAAAATATGTTGCTAAATGTATTTTGGTGGCTGTTGATATACCTAGACGTCCTGCGCAGTAAAAGTCTGTTTGGGAAACACACATTTATGATGAAAAGATGGGAGACAGGAAGTAGCTCAGCTCTTTTTATATACAATGTTTATATAGAGAGGTGTCCGACTGTAACTGCGTGACACTTTAACACTTGAGTCCTCGTGCAAAAGTGATAGCACGTTATCTAACCTCTGTGTGATGCATCATGTGCTGTTGGCCTTGGTGCTGTTATTGGCAGCAGTGTGTTTGTGTGTGTGAGCGTGTCACACTGGCTCTATTTGTTCAGCTCTCAGTTTGTGCTTGCCCTCTCTCCGGTGATTTCCTGCTGCCTTCAGGAAGCAGCTTTCAGGACGGCCTGATGGGTTTCCTGGCAGGCCCCCCCCCCCCCCCCCCCCCGAACTGGGAGACAATAGGAGGTCTCCCACAGGGGCATGAAGGGGTTGTGTGTGTGTGTATGTAGTGATGAGGGGGATTTATTGAGGGAGTAGTGGGCTTCCCTTCAGGAAACTGCAGATTTATATCCAAGCAGCAGAGAGGCCCTCGTGTGTGTCTCTTGTGTTTGTGTGCTTGTATATCTGTCTATTAGGCCTAAATGTCCTCACAAGGATAAAGGCATGATGATACAAATGTTCTTCTTGCCTCCACAAGACATTAAGTTCTGGATTAGGAGCTTTAAGCTTTTGGTTAAATGAGAAAGTGGAAGTTTGTTAACTTTCGTGTTGAGATGCTGTTTCCTGTGTTCAGAGCTCTTTCTTCACTACAGACATAGCAGCTAAAGAACAATCTCACCGCAGTGAGCAGTTTTCAGTTTGGGTTTATATATATTTATATTCTTTCTTGAAATTGGAAATGGAAAATTCTGACTGAAGGCACATTAAGTAGAGGCTTTTCTGCTGTTGATTTTTAGGGGAGTCAAAATGTTGCAATTAGCTGAAAGTCTGTGATAGGGTTAAAGTTGTAAGACCAAAACACGGAGAGTACATCATAGGGTAGCCTTACCCAAAAGTATATCCTGCCTATCTCATCTATCTTATTCAATATGTGACCATATTCTATAAAACAAACTTCATGCTGATTGGGAGAAGACTTAAAACCACTGATTTAGACCTTAAAGTGCAAGTGAGATGTTTGGTATTTTCGCATACAGTAGACTTCTAGGAAACCAGAGTTGATGTGAGATTAGAGTTTGGGAAAACACATTTAAGAAATACAAATGTTTTATAATCAGTCAAAGTCCACTTTAGTTGATGAATGGTTGGTTCGATTCAGAAAAAGACAATGGGTTTTACTCAAAATGAAATCAGTGTGTGGCATATGGAGAAGTTTTTGTGTGTGTACGAACATTTTTTCCTCATGTAAAGCAGTCGGTTAGCAAAAACTGATGACTTTCCTTCTCAGGGAAAGGGCGTCAGGCGGTGGGGGTGAGGTCACTGTTTAAAAACATGGCCCCAAAGCCTCGACCCAGCACAGCATTTCCTCTTCCACTGAAAGCAGCAGGACAGCTCGATGTTCTCTTCTCCATGAGTCGGCTCAACTCGTCACATGTTCCTACTGAACCTTTCAAGCAGTAACATCCTGAAGTAGTGTTTATTCCACTTCGTTTGACAGAGCCCTGACAGAGGTTTATTTTACAATTTTAGTTGTGACTGTTGCATTCAAAAGTGGATTGCAGTGTTGCATTCAAAGTGAAAACTGTCATGTAATTTGTAGCCTTGGGAAAATACAGACGTCTAAAGCTTTCTGATGAGTCTAAAGGACAATTACCTTTTTCTGTTCACAGTAAAAAACGTTAGGCGTTTTTTTTACTCCCTAATATTGGTAGCCTTCAACATAAACTTTATAATCTCTGACTAAAGAATACGTGTGTTGCTTTGAGGACTTATCTACATGCGTTTATGGGCATTTTTGTTAAATTGTTCTTGGCTTGTGCATGTGTCGTTATTATTGAGTTGGAACTTGTGTGTGTGTGTGTGTGTGTGTGTGTGTGTGTGTGTGTGTGTGTGTGTGTGTGTGTGTGTGTGTGTGTGTGTGTGTGTGTGTGTGTGTGTGTGTGTGTGTGTGTGTGTGTGTGTGTGTGTGTGTGTGTGTGTGTGTGTGTGTGTGTGTGTGTGTGTGTGTGTGTGTGTGTGTGTGTGTGTGTGTGTGTGTGTGTGTGTGTGTGTGTGTGTGTGTGTGTGTGTGTGTGTTGATCAGGACTGGGTGGTTGAAGAGAGAAGGAATGCAGCTTGAAGTCTGTAATTTGCTGACTTTCATCAAATCGGAGAGAAAAACAGCAACACTTGAGATGTGTCTGTGTGTTTGTGTGTGTGTGAGAGAAAATAAGTGGGTGAGAGGAGAAATGAGTCATGTGAGGATAGCAGGGTAGAGATGAAGAGAGTAAATAGGGGGGAAAGAAAGAGAGGAGAAAACATAAAAAATGTTTCATCGAAGGATAATGAAGAAGATTGAAAAAAGAATAAACGTGTGGAGGGGGAAAGCCTCAACTGTCTGGGGTTAATTTGGTTGTTTAACAGTCCAACTAACTTTCAACACACAGTTTCATGAATAATACTCTACAGAAAATGATCCACAGCCCTTGCTGCTGTCATTCCTCTGGTTTAAAAAACATGTTTGATATCCATACTATATACATGGTGAAACCATTTCATGAAAAAATTGGTATATAAATATATGTACTGTATATCTGTGTTTTTTGTCATCGCAGCTTCTGCTTGCACGATAGATTGTGAGAGACTGTTGTATATTATATATTGCGGTAACGTTTCCTCATACTGTGCAGCCCTACTTTGAACCCAATGATTTATCCTATAAAATAGGATACTTGATAATGAGCTCTGGCACTTGAATGGTGTTTGGCCTGTAACCCAGAGCTTCTGAAAACCTACATTTTTAAAGAACCTTTAAAAAAGATAACCAGGTTCTGCTTTGTGTTTCTACAAAAATATTCTGGAGACGTCTGTTACCGTTTCTTAGGTTCCTGAAGTGGGAAAGGCATGAAGCTTAAACTGAGCTCCTCTTTCTGTCCTTCAGTGTCCATGTTATGTTTTCACTTGTTAGGGGAGAGATTATATTCAGTGTATTGAGTAGCTGGTTGATCTAGGGATGCACGATTTTGGTAAAAAATCTAATTGCAATTTTTCTGACAAATATTGCGATTCGATTTGCGATATTTGTTTTTAAGCGACCCAACAGAAGTTTATTGTGAAATGCGGCCATATCTCCGGCTAGGAAGGTCGTATCAACCTGCTCCCGTCTCTAGCACCCCCGCAGCCCGAGCTAGGAGTGAAAGAACTACACTTACATGAAACTTCCGTTGGGTTGCTTTAAAGTCAAGCTTCAGTTTAAGATTCACCCTGTAATAGATGTAAAACATGTGATGGAGCATTACTAACCTGACTCAGATGGTTTGTTTCACCAAACCATGGTTTGTTTCACCAAAACATCTAGGAAAGCTCCATTGGAAGCCATTTGGAAAAGTATTTCAAAAATACTTGGCAGGTGATTAGATCAATCTGTCTATCGCCTTCTATCATGGGCCACTTCTGATTGGTTAACAATGGCTGGTACATGTGGAGCACAGCACTTCTGATTGGTGTGGATGACTGACACACAAGAAAAAAAAGAAGAAGAAAAACAGCTTAAAAAAATCGCAGGCTTTGCGATTTGATAATCGCATCGTCTCAAATCGCAATTTCGATTTAAAATCGATTAATCGTTCAGCCCTATGTTGATCTTATCATCTATATCATTCATCAATGTTTTAAGAATGGCAACCGAATGGTTATTAGTGATATGGGGATGCATACAAATATGAGTATGATTCTCCAGCATTTCTAAACGAATTTCATACTTTCTGACGTTGATACTTTCTTTAACTGCAGCATGTCTCAGTGAATCTCTCATCGTCACATGTGCTTTGCATCCTTTGCCATGTTACATTTGCCGTCATTAAGATATAGATGTATAGTTCCTGCATATTTTCATATTGTGCAGAAAACATGCCGCTTTGTATGCTTGTGTCCGTCAATAATCATTATGATCCCATCGACTCTTTCCCAGAAGTTCATATGCTCTTTGTTTTGTCTCTTTTTGAAAATGCTTTGTTTCATTACATTACATGTCACTTGTTAGACGCTTTTATCCAAAGCGACTAACATACTCAATACTGTGGGCAATCCCCACACGAGCAATTTGGGGTGAAGTGTCTTGCCCAGGGACACAACGACATGCTGACTGCAGTGGGGTTTGAACCTGTGACCCCCTGATCCGAATACTAACTCACAATCCACTGCACCACACGCATTGATTCAGACCATATCAGCTCTTATGGAAATCGGTTAATTGCAACGGTAAGGTTTTTTTTTATCCTAAACAAACTCAGTAAACCAACAAGGTGAGGTCCCATCCTTGACAACCTTTTAGGATAACTTGGTAATGATTGCCTGCAGCATCATGTTTACTGTGCCTTGACCTGAGGGCAGAATCTGACAGAAACACTGAGCAGGAAAAGAGCTGCGGTTGATAAGACACTGAGCCGAAACGCTGTAAGCAGTTAGAGACGATTTGTTGTTCTTTATTTTCACCACATTTTAATTCAGTCATTGTCCACTAGGGGTGCAACAACTAATCGATTAACATCTATTATCAAATTAGTTGCCAACTAATTCAGTTCGTCGATTCGTTGGTGACGTCATCACGTGTGTTTTACGCGCCGTTAAGCTCCAACGTTATTGGTATTTTTATCGGTACTGGAGACATTTAAAAAATATCTGTCATATATTATTGCTACAAAAACATTATAACGCAGTCTTAGTGTCGCCAACTCGTTTCTAATATGCAAAAAGGCAAACAAAAAATGCGTCTATGATGTATTTTCGACGAGATCTCTCTCCCCCGTCTGAGTGCGAGGGGGCGGGGCAGTTTACACACACGCAGCTGCTACATGCAGCAACACAGAACGCGCTCCGAGGTGTGGTTAAACTGTACCCGTCTCGATGTGGACAATGCTCGTTGCCAAAAGTGCAATAAGAGTTTAGCATGTAAGGGCGGTAACACGAGCAATTTGTCTAAACATTTAGCAAAAGTACTCCACATTCAGACGGAGGAATGCACCGGGTTCGACTGTCTTTCTAGTAGCTCTGTCAGGTATGCTAGCAGCAACACACGGAGCTAACTCAATTATACAAACATGGGTTAATGATTAGAGGTAACTGAGTTATTTATTTTGTTAAAGTTTCAGCTATTCTGTTTACAGTTCTGTTATCACATTATTTAATACGATTTGTTAAAAACACTGTTGTTTCTTTTGATGTGAAATATTATTTATTTAATTTAAATAAAAAGCAATGTTAAATTTGTTCAAAATGTGTTTAGTTAATTGAATAATATATGTATTTTTGAATCAAGTATTCATCTTCATTGTTAGTTTCCACATGCCTAAAACAACCTCAAGCTAAATCTAAAAGTTGATGGCTAAATAAGAGCGCTTGAGAAATTGTGCAAGGCATAATAGTCCGAATAGTCGATTAATCGATAGATTAATCAATTATCAAATTAGTCGTTTGTTGCAGCCCTATTGTCCACGCATTACAAATTATAATATAATCTGTGATAATAAATCAGATGCCTGTCGGATTGTTGCGGCGTTTACTTTGTCAATAAACTGCTTGTGTGCTGCAGTTCCAGCTGACAGATGATGAGTGTGTGTGTGTGTGTGTGTGTGTGTTTATAGGTTATCAGTAGTCAGTCAGCCAGAAGGACGACCGGCGTGTTGCAACAGCGTTTGTGAGGAATGTGCCTGAGGCTGCTTGAAAACACATCTGTATGTTTAAAACTGAATGAATGACTTCATGTATGTGAGGTTTGAGTGTGTGTACAGGTTACTGTACCTTAGACTGTACGTTATTTCAAAGGCCGATCTGTGTTGCACCCATCTTTCTCTCTATTTTTAAAGTTGTTTTTCTGTAGAAGTCTTGAGAAAACGCATCAGTTTTAGTGTTTCAGATAAAAAGCAGACTCCTATCATTTCCTTTATAAACCCATTCACACGTGATAGGGATGTTTGTGGCGGTGAATGAGGATAAACACCTTTTCCCAGTGAATACCAGTGTCCTGTTGTCCAGCATTACATTTTTTAAATGTTATTCTTCCTCTCTTCTCTAACTTCTCTTAGTGGTGTATCGTCTTTGGTCTTGGGGAAATGTGTAGATGAGATTAAAAATATACTTGAATTTCTAAAGAAAAATAGGTACCACTTTATATTAAGGTACACAAATTCACCATCAACTAGTTGTTAATTAACATGCATATTAGCAGTATATTGGCTCTTTATTAGTCATTATAGCCCACCTTTTCTCCTTAGCATTCGTAAACAAGTAGATTGTTGCTTTTATTTGCTTTCAGTGGTCTATTGTTTTTACTATATGGTTGTTTTTATGTTTGTATTTTTATTTTGTAATTGTTTATTCTGGTTTGTTTTGTGTTGGTATCTTTTATGTGATTTTATACTTATTTTTATGTTTTGTGAGCTGAGCTGTGTGATTTTATATGTTATGTATCTCTCTGTACAGCACTTTGGTCTGGAGGTTTTAAGTGCTATATAAATAAAGTTGGATTATAAAACACTTATTAATGCCTTATTCTACATTACCATATTCTACAAGTAATAGGCTATTAGTTGAGAGTTTTTCCTCAATAACCCTCTAATCAGTGCTTATTTATTGCAAGTAAGGAAGTTGTTGTTCATGAGTTTTGGTCTTAATATGCTCTGCTCAATATGGGCCTAATAAGTAGTACAACAAGAATAGTCATTCTCCCATAATGACACTTAACAAATATGATCTATTCTTATGTAACAAGACATTAAACTATAAGTGTTAATTAAGTCTAAATAACTCCAAATTAGGTATTTTTACATTACATTACATTACATTGCATTTAGCTGACGCTTTTATCCAAAGCGTCAGCTAAAGCGTTATTTCTATCAAAGAATATGTTCCCCTATTTTAAAGTGAAGTCTTGTTCCTAACCAGTAAGCTAGTAATTTGACTCCAATTGACCTGAACAGGTTCCCTATTCTAAAGTTGCCACCACTTCACACTTTGTAAATACATTATAGCACACAACTACTGAAATTAACCTCAACAGTACATGAACAAAGTAGGCTCACATTGAAATATCTGTTTTATTAATGAACCACTAAAGAGAGGTTCAGACACATGTACGAAAACATGTCAAGTTTCTCCAAGGCTGAGAACACATATGCAGCCTGTATGTTTGATTATGTATTTGTGATCATACTGTGTGACTGACCTGCATGTATGTTCTTACACAATAGGTGTACTGTTCTCTCTATGTGTTGTACTGTCTCAGTGTGAACATAGATTAAACAGACTGCCAAACTCTTTTGAGAGCCAGGGAATGAGCAACCATGCTCCTTTGTTGACTTATTTGCAGTCCACTGACATTATGAAACTATAAAAAAAAATAAGTTACAAGGCACTTAATGATCTCATACATGCAGAACTCTAGATTAACTTTATTTCAAATGTTCACATTGGTGACATATTGTTATATGTATACATATATATCAGGAGGTGTTGGGTAGCTTTACTGGGGAATGAACATCATTCTCCACAGCATATTCACTGGTTTGGTATTTTCATGGTGGTAAACAAGCATATCTGTTTTTGTTTTCTGTTTTCTGAGGCTTGGTTAATGTGAAGGTTCATGGTTATATGATTAATATGCTGCAGTGATGGTACCTGATGTGTTTCTAATGGTGGATGTTTGTGTCTCAGGGCTGAGTGGAGCAGGAAGGAGCAAACCAGCCTGAATCGCTCACTGAGCGGCTGAGAGAGGTAAACTTCTCAACATAACATTTATTTTACAGTTTGTCATATTAAAGTTAATGCTATTTCTGAACTAGTTTTACAATTGTCCATAAAGTATCCATTTAATGCAGATGTACATTTGCTCTTAGAACAAAAATCTCTGCTTCTTTGCTGAAACACAGGAAGTATTTCCTGTCTTTTTGAAACTATAGAATAAAATAATTTTAATATGGCAAGACAAAGAAAAGCCCAAACCGTTCACAGCTACAGTCCCTTTTAGAATAATATGGATTACTTATAACTTTAAACTCAAATCTTATTAACAGTTAGAACGTTATTTTCAATCAAACAAATTGTTCTTTATCAAGCCCAATATCACAAATTATGTCTCAGGGGGCTTTGCATGAGGTACAGTATACCACACCCTCTGTGCTTAAACAACTCCCACAGAAAACCCACAATATTAATAGGGAGAAGAAATAAAGAAACTTTGAGGAAAACATTAGTGCTTTGTTTTTCAATCATTGTAGATTTATTTTTCAATTATGTTCTATAATTTAGTCTTTCCCATTAAAGTTACTTTGTCTCATGGGTCTAAATAAATAGACATCATGCTCAAAGGAAATAAAAAATGTCTCAGTGCAGCGCCATGTAAGTCAGGTTTCAGCGATCTTGTGCTGAGGAAGGATCCTGTGGTTTCTCAGTCGGATGGTGTGATGCTATCATTAGTGGAGCGGCTGTCTAGTGGTTTTTGGAAAATGTTCAGCTCTTTGTTGTTGACTTTGTTCTGGGGTGTTTCCCCTGACTGCCAACTTCACTGTGAGCCAGAAGTATCTTTAAATACAAACTCACCCACTAACTTATTTTTGAAATTAGCCATTTAACTTGCCTTCTTTATGACTTCAAATAACTGTTATCGTTAACAAAGTCTATTGTGAAGATCCTCCTATAAGCAGCTTCTAGTGAAGGAGAGAGCTTGAAAGTTTTAACACACAAACCCACGTGCACACACCCACGCACGAACGCCAGGCCCGCCTTAACCTGCTCTCAGGCCCTGGGGGCTAATGTTTTGTAGGCCCCCTATTTATTTATTTTATATTTTATTTTGTTTATTTATTTTATTTTATTTTTTTATTTTTTTTTATTTAATCAGATAAAAACAAACTGTAACGGACCCTGCAGTGTTATCTATGATTACTATATGCCTTACATTCATAATTTCAGCGGAGGGAGGGGAAGCGGCGCTGTGGAAGAGCAGAGTGGCGAGGGAGAGCTGTCTTCTTCCCTTTACAAGCTTCAAAAATGTATTTATCGTGTGATTTTGGAAATAAAAGTTTCATATTCTGAAAGCCAAGACTTTGTTTATTTAAAATAAAAAATAAACACCCGAAATAAAAAATAAAACAATTTGAATCTTTTTTTTTTTGGCTCATGATAGGCCCCCAATCTCCGTAGGCCCTTGGGCTTCAGCCCAGGTCAGCCCGTGCATTAAGGCGGCCCTGACGAACACACGCACGCACGCACGCACGCACGCACGCACACACACACACACACACACACACACACACACACACACACACACACACACACACACACACACACACACACACACACACACAGTATGGATGATGTCAGGCTCAACAGCCTTCAACACCAACTAAAACCAGGAAAAGCAAACAATCCCTTTAACAAACCCTCTTATCTCTGAAAGCAAGGAATTCACCCTCTTCACAATTCAGTCACACATGTCAAAGTGTCAAAAGAAAAAGTAAGGCTACTAAAGCAACTTGTTTTGTTATGTGTTTCCCAATAACATAATAATGTTCATGGGAATCTTTGATACTTACAAAAAAACATATACATATATTAAAAAAGCACATATATTAACTTGTGCCAATCTTTCACAAAACTACTATGCAGTATTTTAAAAATAGACATCCCCTTACTTCCTCTTGTTAAAGATCATTCATGACAAGTGCATTCATGTCACTGTTTTTATTCTTTAGCCAGGTGTTGATTTGAAGCTGTGTCTGCTGAAAGGTCCCAGTCTTGAAAAATGACTCAGTCGGTGCAAGTTAACACCAAGCTGCCTGGTAAGAAACTGCATTTAAAAAAGTATTTTGCATTATAACCCCATTTGCCAATTCATTTTGTGGTTGTGCATATGTAAATATTTAGGCTTCTTATTGAGATGAGATTTGGGTGTTACAGTATACTTGGGTATTGTTTTTTAATGTTGTTGTAATATCCTGCTATTGTTTAACCTGACAGAAGCAGGTTGTGGCGTTTACTACATTGAGACGGGTTCACAATACTGTAAAACAAAGGAATCAAAACACATATGAACTAGTTTGATGTGCATTTATGTTGCTTGTAGAGTAAACAGGAAAGATCGCGAAGAACCAGCTCCAATATATGATAAATATACCCAAAGTATTGTATTTATATTAAAACATGAGTACTTTTATTATCAAGCTAGTAGACATGAATGTAAACGATTAAGAATCTCAATGTTCCCCCAAAAATAGGTATGCAAGTGTTTTAGGAGCTAACAACGTGTTGTGATGTAACACACTAAATGTGAACTTAAACCATCTTTACGTACTAACGATGTAGCTATATTATTTGTTCACATGTTCACATGTCTTCTTCCCTTCAGATCTGGGCTCTCCGTTTATCTACTCCAGTCAGGACGAGGCTGAGCAGCCGGGCTCGTACTCCGTCCAGACTCCGTATGGTTTCCAGCTGGATCTGGACTTCCTCAAGTATGTAGAAGAGATAGAAAGTGGGCACAATCTCCGTCGGGCTCCTGTCAGCTCCCGCCGCCCTGGCCGGGGGCTCAAACTCTCCCAGCGGAGTGTGGGGGGGCGTAACAGTGGATGGACTTCCACAGAGTCTCTCGCATCCCCGGCCAGTGAGGATGGCAGAGCTCCTCCCCCGCCGCCACCACGCAACCGCCTCGGGTCAGCCCCCTGCGAATCGCTTTGTCTTTCCCCTGGAGCCGTCCTCAGTGTCCCCCCCTTGTCAGCTGGAGCCAAAGTGCCGCCTCCTCCACCACAGCGCAACCCCAGAGTGGAGCGGACTCTTCTGGAAACCAGCCGGCGGCTCCAACAGGAACAATCCCACCAGCACCAAAACGGGGTGCGTCTCCAGCTCGCAGATCCCCCCAAACATCATGTACCCTCTCCGTCGACTCAGCTCCTGCAGAGTAACTGGACTAAACCCAGTCCTCAGAACTCTGGGCGCAACACTCCAGCTGCTGGAACCACAATGACTCCTATCCCACCCAGCCAGCTGCAGACAGTCAGAGAGCAGATGGCCACCGCCTTGAAACAGCTGAAGGAGATGGAAGAGAGGGTGAAGGGTGTTCCTGCGCTTGAGAAAGAGGTGGCCAAGCTTCGGGCGGAGAAAGACATGCTCCTGTTAGCCCTGCAGGAGAAGAAGGCAGCCATGGAGGCGGCCCAGCAGAAGCAGCAGTCCACAGAGACGTCCACCCAAACCACAGAGACCGTTCAAGCGGACCAAAATATCCACAGTCGATTGAATGCACCAACCTCACCTGGACAGAAAGGCCTCGGAAAATCTGGTGAGCTGAAAAGGCTGACTGAGAGATTTGAGGGCAAGGACGAGAAAGCTACAGAAACTTCATCCAAAGTTTCTGTAAAAGCTCCAGAAAAGGTATCTGTTGTGGAGAGGAAAACTGTTTCTGTTGGGGGCGACGCGCCAATGAACTCAGTTGTTTTTTACTACAGCCAGGGGGTGAAAGATGCTTCTGAGGGCACAGAGGTAAATGTTTGTGAGACAGGCACAGGGACTGAGGCCCACCTGCTTCATGAGGAGGGGGTGCAGGCCAGTGTGGAGACAGAAGAGGCTGGGGTTTGGGTTATGGAGTCACTACTCGGGCTGACCAGCGAGGCACAGCGGGAAATCGACACCTTACAGGACACCATTAAATTCCAGCAGGAGTCCATTGGGGCTCTAGAGGACCGGTTGAGTGTGGCCGACAAAGACATGGGGATCCTTAAAGCCAAGATGGAGGAGAAAACCTCCAAGGTCACGTTTGAGAAGGGGGTTCTTGCTAAACCAGACATGAGACATGCTCAGGTAGAGACATCGACTGCTGTATTAAAACATGCTGCAGTATTGTGCCGTCCTGAGGTGAGCGATGCATGCGTGGGTGAGAATTTAACATCAGATCACATCGAACAATTCACCCAAACTGATGCTGCAGAGGAAAAGGCAGAACCAGCTCCTATTGCAGTGGTCAGCACTGGGTGCCAATGGGAGAACTTGTTTGGGGAAAAGCTGGAGGTGAAGAGAGTTACAGTCTTAAAGAAAAGACAGTTGACCATCGCCGATTACAAGGTCTCACCTGAAGAAGAGGTGGTCAGTACAGCCGATAAGAAAGAGGACGACCAAGAGGAGAAGACTGGAGCCAGTGACACCAAGACAGGTGAGCACTTACAGAAATAAAAAAAATGTGTTTTTTAAGTCAGGACAACATATGTAGTCCTTCTTCACAAAAAACATCAAATGTAGAAGTTTTTATGATATTGGTACAAAACTAATACTCATGTAGTACGTTCCTCCTGCACCAAGTTCTAGAACAAGTTACCAAGAAACTTCTCACTTTGTAATTTGGTACTAAATTAAGGGGTCAACAAGAATGAGCTTTAACACTAGAACCGCCAGAGGTCGCTGTATACCTAAAACCGCCAACGGGTCAAATGTACCCACTATTGATTTTCAAGGTACAATGTTCTTTTATTTATCATGTAGAACAGTGAGTTTGAATCGCACAGGGATGAAAGTTATACCAATAGAATCTGTGGACTCTCAGCTTTTCATGTGATATAGTTTGTGCAGATAGCATGAAGTATAAAATATCGCTACCAGTGCTGATTCAAACGTTTGGTGTTAGACTTGTGTTTTGTTTAGGTACAAATCTCTCCATCCCTCTATCTATCTATAACTATCTACCGATCTATCTATAACTATCCATCTGTCTATCTATCTACCAATCTCTCCATCTCTCTATCTCTCTATCTATAAGGAACCGCAGTAGACAAAAGGCTTTGCTATAGCAGCACGCGATGTTACATTTCTTTTGGGAATTTTTTTCAATCTGACTTCATATTGACCATTTTTAACAACAGAGGGTGCTACATAACACACTTTCAGGAAAAGTCACGGACTGGGAGACTTTAATATTTTATTGAACAAAAGTTAAATACAATCAAAAAACAGCTGCGGGTAAAGTTGACCCGTTGGCGGTTCTAGTGTTAAATAACTTTGTTGTTTAAAACTAAGTCAATTATTATTCGTTTTGTAGTGCTACAGGCAAACACATTTTTGGAACAAGCTGACCTGTTGTGCACTGGCTAAAAGACTCTCAAGGGCTTCAGTCACTTTGTAAGCCTCAGTGCTCAATTCAGATTTATTCGTCAGATCCAATTTTTTTATTTAGCTGTACAAATGATTGTTTTAATGTGGCCAACATGAGACAAAGTGTGTCAAACTTGTCATGCTTCTGAACTGACATTCTGCGCATAAAGATCAATAACCAAGACGTCAGCACAATGTTGTTAAGTCCACATGGAGGCCACACACATTTTTCTTTTTTACGTTATGTCAGTTGTTTGTTTCTCTGTTTGACCTGTCTACTTCCTTTATGGTAACAGGTATGCTGAAATCCATCATGAAGAGGAAGGATGGGAGTAGCTCAGACGAGAATCGCACCGCTGGCAAGAAGAGCCTGCAGTTTGTTGGCATACTAAATGGAGGGTGGGTAACATTATTTATTTTCCTACAGTTAAAATAATATAAGGGCAGCAGACAGTCTAGAGGTTGGAAATAACAAACATGTGTGTCTCCCAGGTATGAATCAACATCCAGTGAAGAGGAGGAGGATGAAGAAGAAGAGGAGGAAGATGGGAGTTCTTCTGGGGAAAGTGGAGAGGGTGAGTGCTTGGACAGCACCGAGGAGGATGAGGCGGCTCTGGAGGAAGAAACATCGGACGAGGAAAGAAACGTCAACCTGGATGAGAGTGACACTGATGAGGAAACCCTGAGAGCGTCAAATTATTCCTCCGATGCCGTGAAAGAGAAGTAGGTTGTTCCTCAGTACAGAAATATACTTTCGCTTTATTGATGAATTCAGTTTCAGAACACAAGGCTCAAAATGTGTAAATGTAGTTTCCCGATTACATTTTTTTTATATGAATGTAACAAAACCATGTTGGATGACAGTCTTCCTAATATATAAAACATGAACAAAGACATTAATGGCAAAATCCACATACAATTGTATAAAATGGAAACTATGTAAAGAAAGCAGGTATTTGTTTTGTGTTTCAACATCCCACATTGTTTGTTAAAGGTTTGAGCTGAGCTCAAAAATGAGAGAAGCGTGCCTCATTCTGAAGAACCACCTGAACGATGACCTAAAAACACTGAAGAGTAAGGAAGTGGTGCGTCCCTGCATGCTTTTTCTATTCATTATATCACTTAGTTACACCTTTTAATTCAACACTTAACCAAGTTGATGATAGTTGTAAGACCGCTTTATTTAAGTAAAAGCAGTAATACCAATATGTTGAAATAGTGTTAAAAGTCAAAGTTCTGCATTCAGAACATTACTTGAATAAAAGTCAAAAGTATTTGTGTAAAAATATACTAACCAAATGTGAAATGGACAATTTTAGAACAATGTACATTATAAATGGACAATATCAACCATTGACTACAATAACAGATTCATGTTTTTTCAGCTGCTGAGATTCAGCAGTTGCTGTTTACGTATCTTGTGTAATCTAAACTTACTTTATATACACCCCCCCCCCCCCCCCCCCCCCCCCTCACCACCAGCTCTCCAGTACCCACACAGTGCAGCTCGAGTGGTTCCGTATCTCCAGCGCCAAGATGGCTCTGCCTCCTCGGGTCTCGGACTACCTGATGGCGTTCTCAGAGGTGTCGTCTGTGCTGCTGGAGCACGTGGTCAACATGACCGATGGCAACGGAAACACTGCACTCCACTACAGCGTCTCCCACTCCAACTTCGGGGTGGTGGGGCTGCTGCTGGACACAAGTCAGTGCCCTTCTGAAAATAATCCACAGTACACCATTAAATGTATAACCAATTAAATAATACAGCTAGTGACCTCTCATCTAGGGACCCCAGGTCAATTGGAAGGAAATAGGGTGTTGTCAGATACAAAACATAAGCTAAATATTCTTTCTTGTGAGGGTGTGAAAGAAATACTTTCACATAGACATAAAAAAGGATGTTACATCAAGTGCAGATGATGATGGATTGTTGGAGAAACTAACATTTATCATTTTACAACATTTACAGAAAAATTACCTTAGAAAATTACTTAATACAATTCTTATACTGAGATTTCTTGGCTTTCTGTTTCGATTTATACTCACTATCTTTCGGTTTTTGAACTGAGCAAATGTTTTTTTCATATGTAAGTAGGGAAAGGTACAGTATATTGGTGCACTTGCATATTTACCTAATGAACTGGGAATTTACGATATGAATTATTTTTTGGCCCTTGCCTATCATTTAAAAATGTAAAAGGAGTTTAAAACTTCTAGTTTTTGCCCTCCTGAGGTTAAGAAACTGGGTAAAATAAACGGTAGTATGCAAAGACGAATGATTTAATATTACTTTAGTCATCTTAGACTTGACCAAATATAACTAAAGTATCATCTGCTGATAATGTATCTGCTATATTTTATTATCAGAAAAATGCATTATAAATATACATTTCCAATTCAGCTGATAATGTTGTATGCGCTCCCTGCAGATGTGTGCAGTGTGGATAAGCAGAACAAGGCGGGCTACACGGCCATCATGCTGGCTGCCCTCTCCACTGTGAAGGAGGAGGCCGACATGGCTGTGGTCAAGAGGCTCTTCAGTAAAGGCAACGTCAACGCCAAGGCCAGCCAGGCAAGTCCTCAGCACTTCATCACGCACACACACACGCACACACACACACACACACACACACACACACACACACACACACACACACACACACACACACACACACACACACACACACACACACACACACACACACACACACACACACACACACACACACACTTACTGATGTCATGTTCCCACTGTCATTTTACTGCACTCATTACTTATCTGCATGTCCTGAATTAAAAAAAGGTATCACCTGAGAAGTGTGAACAACCACGTGTTGGAAAATGAGAAAACAAAGACTTACTGTTCTGTTTGTAGTCAGCTCCAACACCCTGAAGCATTTAATCACCTAAAAGAGTCAAGCCTGGCACAGCTGGCTTTGTTCAATTAATTTCATCTGATTTAAACTGTAAATGTAAAAGCATTGACTTTGAACCAGAACAGAGGATAGATTCCACATATTACAGCCAAATACATAACAAAAAGGTGTAAGGGAGGCGAATGATCCACTAATATGATCTGTTACTAGCATTGCATTGGATAAAGTGAGTATTTACAGCATTCCTTCCTGCTGGTTTATAATGTGACATTTAAACGCAAAACGTTTGAACTAACGCACACAGAACGTCAAAGTAGTTCAACATGACTTAATCATTTTAGAGCTAACACCTTCTGGTCAGTTAGTCGATATGCCCTTCGGCAACAGAACTCTCTTTAGTAGGACAACCCCTGGTGAAGAGGGGGGAGTGTTACCTTGGTTGGTTATTGGTTAATGGTTAAACAAGCCAAAAAATCGTTATGACATCATAACGTGGCCAAAATCGGATCAGCTCATTTTCAGACAAAAAAAGTGAGCAAATCTTTTTTCCTGAGACTTTCAGAATCTCTTTACACAGAGGGGACACATGTTGATGTATAAAATACATGAAAATGTGGATTTTGCACAAAGGGTGACATATAAAGCCTGACAGTGCATCACTATTTGGTAGTGTGACTGTGAAAAAAATCAAAATGGTCAAATGTAATATTTGAATATCTTTGGTTTAATACATGGCATTATTTTGTTTAAAATATTACTGCAGGCAAACACCATGGCAACAGCTTTGAGGCCTGATTTACTTTCTGAAATCACATGAGAATGGACTTGTCGGCTTTAAGTCTGATATGATTTAGGTTTAAAATAATGTAATATGCCACAAATAGCTTTTCATATGTATCTGTATAATTCATTTAGGCTACCAGCCACAGTAAACTCAGTGCACTGTGGCTGGTTTATCTTCCCCCTGTCATCCGATGGATTTGTTGACAGCCCTACTAGTTTTCACTTCAACACCTTGCTAGTTAGAGTGAAGGTAGGCAGTGTTCTGGGGATTTAAGCGTTTTATTCTCTCTTAAGAGCATTTCCTGTTGTAATGAAGCACTACATTCGGAGCCAGTTGAGTAATATGTTTCAAATCGGATTGGGTTAAAGAAATGTGTTGGGTAACGTGAGACATTTGTGACTTTTTAAGTGGTTTTATCTCTTTGCCTGATCTAATCAGGTTGTGTAGAGTATGTGTTTGGACACAGCGCCTGACAGGCTTTCACACTGCCAAGTCATAGGACTCTGGATTTATAGCATCACTGGCTATAAACCCAATTACTGGAGCTTGTTATTGTTGCCGTGGGGAACAAAACACGAGGCACACAATACATTTTAGAATCAGGAATTGAACTCATAATATTTTCTGCTGTGTTTCAGAATGAGAATGACTGAGGTGTTTATGTGATGGATGACTTCTTCAAAATGCAAAAGTCTTTGATTGACCCTTTGAACAAGTGACTTGAGAAGCTGTGCAAATGGAGACGAGCAAAAGTGTTTATAATCCTTTACCTTTGCAGGCGGGCCAGACAGCGTTGATGCTAGCTGTTAGCCACGGCCGTCAGGAGATGGTGCGGGCGCTGCTGGAGTGCGGCGCTGACGTCAACGTGCAGGACGACGAGGGATCCACAGCCCTGATGTGTGCTAGTGAACATGGCCGGGCTGAGATAGTTAAACTGCTCCTGGAACAACCTGGTTGCGACATATCCATTGTTGACAATGTAAGGCTTTTACAGTTAGCTGATGCGCAGATTGAGGGGAAGTCTTCAGTAACTTGAGCTGAGCCTACAGTTGAGGCCAGCTGTTGGACTGTCTGACTGCTGAAAACATCTGAATACTTGCTTGTCTGGGATTCAGCTTAATCTATGCTCAGGAAATGGCTTCTCATGGGAAATTGGTCTCTCCAGCTTCCTCTACTTGCCACCTCTTTTTTGGTTTCTCTTCTTTCAAGATTTCCTTTGTTCGCGCTAAAGAGCCACGATCAGATTAGTTTCTTCTGCCTTTTACTGAAATCAGTGCTGTTTACAGGAAACCCAATCCCTGGGCTACTCACAAGCCCCTCAGGGGATGAATTAAAAAGCCACAACTCCTCTGTTAACAACCGCAGACTTGCAGATTTCTGCCCTGCAGGCTCTTGCACGAGTCCTCTGCATAGTTCACCACATGATCCATTCACAAGTCGGCAGCTGTTTGTTTACTCAAACCAAAACAATGAAAAAATTGCATTAATATAAGATATCAACTTTTTTTATCCCGAACTGACATACATGATGCACCAAAATTATTTTATTTAATTGTATCACATAGTTGTAGATTTGTTCGTGTACATTATCTTTTTTCTCAAATTCGGCCTAAAACAAAACTTCGCATTCGCTGCTTGGGACATTTCTCGCTTTGTGTTTTAAATTGATTTCACAGAGGATTGCTCTGCATGCTTGAGGAGAGGCCAGTCAGAGAGATATTTGAGAATTCACATCTGTGCAATGAATGAGTTGGCCCTTCAGTGCAGGAGCTCCTGGATTGTGTTTCAGTGCAGCACAGCTGGACTGACAGGACTGGGGGGGGTGTAAAAGATTTCGAAAAATCCCCCACTTTTGCTGTCCTCTAAAAACCCCGAACAGCATGGCAAACCATCACTGTAAAACACAGTAGAGTTATATGTACAATTATGCAGGGTCATTGCTTAACCTTATTAAGCTTTACGTTTTAAACTCAAGGTGGAAGCGTGGTTTAATTACTTTAATACTGTCTAATTAGGTCTAAGTAACAATGGTAGGCGAGTTAACACCATGATAAATAGTTAATGCGGTGAATGCAAATTAGAGAACAAAAAGAGTCTCCAATGTCGTTAAAATCACTCGTTGCAAAGCGTTACGGTTTCCTGGCAAGTAGATGAAGTTTACTGGACAATCGGTGATGCATGAAAGGGACAAAACTGATAAGAATGAATTCGCTACCCCAACATCATTCACAAAAGTGATGTCACACATCCAGACAGAAGTACAGTGCGGATCACATGGTCAATGTGAAAAGCCCTCTGTTTTCTTAAGGGTCAATGAACTCCTACTTGATCTGTTTCTCCTTTCTTCTATCTGTAGGATGGCAGCAATGCTCTTTCCATCGCACTGGAGGCGTCTCACAACGACACAGCTGTGCTGCTCTACGCCCATATGAACTATGCCAAGTCCCAGCCTGCTGTGGTGAGTCCCACTCCACCCCCTCCTCTTCCTCTGTGGAGATGGGTTAGTCTCACTTATATAAATGACGTGTGAATAAACAAAACAATTGAAATAACAGGTTAAAATATGGTAAATACACCTTTAGTTTTCATGCAGGCTTGTCTTGTTTTGTTTAAACAACGTGGAAAGAAAGGATACACATTTCGAGTGAAGAGTTAATGTTTTAGAAGTGATTCATTGTTTGTTTTATGAGCTAAAAGGTCTGAAAGCCATCCACTTTAAATCTGCTGGGAAATGGCATGTACGCAAGAAGGCTGACGTCTGTGCAGGTCACACGACAGCATATCTGGGTTGTATCTGTGGGTTGGATCAGTTCCTCTGCAGCTCTCAGCTTTAGTTTGGGTGTGGGCAGCACTATCTGAAGGGGCACTGCTGCCCCCTATAGGTTTTGTCAAGCTCCCGTCAAGTTTGTTTTATTAATATTTTAATAACAGTGCTGCAACATATTCATATTTCTATTTTGGGATAAGAAACTGTTGATAATTTCTCGATTCAATTAGGAAATTAGTTGTTTGTTGTGAAACATTTTCCAATCAGAGTTTTCCAAAGCCCATTTGACCTCCTCGAATTTCTTGTTTTGTCCAAACAACAAAATATTAGGTTTACACATTAAAGAAGCTCTAATCAGATGATTTAGATGGTTTTTCCCTAAAAAATGAATCAAACCAAGTTATCGATTTTCTAAAAAGTTAAGTACATTGATAAAAAGAAATGGCCAACTAACATCCGAAATGTAATCCTTTGCAGGGTATTGAAATATTTGATGTGTTTAATGTCTTCCAGGGGAGTCCAAAGACCCAGCCGAGAAGCCCCACCAGCCCCCACAAGTCCTGGCCTTCAGACTGAAAGGATCATGTAGACGAACACATCGGATCTGAGCTGTAAAACGCTCCACTGGAATTTTCTTAAATATATATGTATTTATATATTGCCATATGTCCTGCATTTATAAGTATTGTTAATATGAAAATATTATTTTTTCATAAAAGTTGTGAATGGTTATATAATATACGTGACTAATATGAGCTCCTAGCATGTCTGAATGAGGTCTCCAGCGCTTGTTTTATTTTAAATCTGTGACGAGATGAGACCTTTACATGTATTATTTGCACTCCCTATAATATGTTTTACTGTTAAGGGCAATACACACCAGTGGGATATTATACATGTCAAAGAAACCTGCACCAATAAGTTTCAATGTAAGCTTACAGCCCAATATGGGCCAGGCGTTACTGTCGGTGCAGAAAAGTGATCATCTCTTGGATCCCTGGTTTAGCACGTCCCAACTCTTCTACTCTTTGTTTTTTTTTCTGTGCAGCCTTGGTTAACGTATCTGTGAACCTCTTCACCTTCATCTTTGTCTGCACTAACTGTTCGTGCAATGTAAGTTTATATAAATAAATATATATATATTCATGTCTGAAATAAACATATTTACATAAAAGTTGATGGAAATTGGTTGTTTTTGCAAGCATTCAAATTTTTGGGATGATTCACTTTTCTTTACTAACGGTATGCATCTAGAAGTGTTCTGAAATCATTTGGTTTTCTACATTTTCGGTGAAGCATTATTAATCAATTAATTAAAAGTCATTTCAAAATCTTTATAGACAAAATAGTTTTTATTTTTCTGAAATGGATTTGTGGGAGGTCAAAGTACACGGATCATTTTAATTAGGTTAAATAGAAATTCAATTGTGTGGAATATTGTTAAAAAGAAAAGTCCTGCATTCAAAGTCCATACGTTACCATTAGCATCAACATATAGGCAAGGCAAGTCTATTTATACAGCACCTTTCAGCACACGGCAACCCAAAGTGCTTTACTTCAAATAAAAGACATTGAATATTGAATACAGTGGAAGCACATTACACAAAGGCATTTAAAAACGCATTTTAAAAAGCAAAGATAATCAAATAAACACAACAGGTATAGAATACATGGATAAAAGCCAAACTGCAGTTTGAATTTGAACAACTCATCCAAATGCAGCGTCACTTAAAGTAGCAATAGTAAAAGAGTTTAGTTTGACTTTATTTAATTTAATATGCATTTAAATTACGAGAACTTGATACATGATTTTTAACATACTAAGGGATGTACAGCTCTGGAAACAATTAAGAGACCATTGCAGCATTATCAGTTTCTGAGTAGGTATGTGTGTAAAAACATTTGTATTCTATAAACATGTAGAGATTGAGATTTAAAGGTCCCCTATTATACTTTTTTTCCTCAATATATTACAGGTCTCAGATATATACAAAACATGTCTCTGAAGTGTTTGGCTCCAAATACCAAACAGATCATTGCAGCGTCCCATAATCTCCTGTTTCAGCCCTGTTTCAAAAGTGCTGATTCTCTGTCTGTTACTTTAGATGAAAATAAGGAGCCACTCACCACGCCCCTCTGAGAGAGGGGGGGGGGTTACGTTGGTTGGTTATTGGCTAATGTTTACAGAAGCCAAAAAATCGTTATGGTATTGTAAAGTGGCCAAATTCTGATCAGCTCATTTTCAGAAAGATTTTTATATAAATGGATCAGGACAAAAATGTATAAAATACATGAAAAAGTGGATTTAGCATAATAGGTGACCTTTAAGAAAAATGTGGAGTGGTCTCTTACACAACACATTAAATCATTAGCAAAGATAGGTATTCAAAATGAACATTACTTAATATATATATTTAATCAATATAATTAAAGTATTATACAGTTACAAGCTTCACATGAATAGATATAATGTGTGTCTGTTGATATTTTATTTCTGTTTGGGTTCATTTTCAACCTTTAAAGGTAAAGTCCTGAAAGAATGAAACTGAGTTGAATTATGCGTACTTGGTCTTATGCCCCCATGAGGACATCTGGTGACAGTCACAATCATTAACCGGAAAGTGAGGTTTAATCCATATTTTGGTTATGGTGAATTCATCAAGGGAGATCTAATCCTGGTTTATGATTCTGTGATATTTTGCTGATGGAAAAAAAAATGCATTTAAATGAACGAAATAGGGCAGACTATGTTTTCAAATCTCAATGCATTATTATAGTCATGGCAGCATTTTGACTGTCAGCAAAATCACAAGATATAGCCAGTTAGTCTTTTATGAAAAGTAAGGCTTTTTACTTCAAAAGGACTGGTTTATAATAGAGACAATGATATTATACAAACACATTTTGGATCATATTCTTATATAAAACAACCTAAACTACGATAAAGATGTCATGTATATCGCTTCACACCACCTGGTTATGGTTATCGTAGGATCCTGGTCACACTAATATTGACTGTCATATTGTCAACACTTCCAAGTAAAATATCAGACCTACTGTAGTGACACCATGTAGAGAAAACCCATGATACAGTTCTAGGAATACAAAAAAGGAACGTGCATGTAAATCAGGGGGAAATAATAGAAAACTAACTCTTATTTAACCTTAACACCAACCCCTATACAACAAAGAGCTTTTTGAGTTGGATATAAAGATGCTCCAGATGTCATCATGTGGACAAAGTTCTTAGTATTGATGTTGACTGATTAGCAGTCCTTTTAATACATTATTCCATCTTGTTTCCAGTGTAAACAGCTGACTGAAACATACATTAAATGGACAGCTATATAAGTGCTGGAATATTATTAAATAGTCAGTGCGAATTTAAACTGCATTTGTTTGCACTGAGCAACACCTTCCATCTTCTATAAATGTTAACAAAGCTCTGGGCTATTGGAGTAAGGAAGTACAGAACGACTATTAACAACCAGGAACAATTTGCAAACAGACTAATGTATGATCTTTATTAAGCTGTCCTAAATGAATCGGCCTGCGTGGACTTGAACTCAAGAACTGCTTGGTGTGAAACAACAAGCGCTAGAAACAATGAACTATTAGAGAAACCCTGACCCTGACCCTAAGTCCTTGAGAGAATAAACGCAGTGTCTGTAGAAAGATTTCCAAGAAAAGTTCCAAAGCGATGGTACATTAGTTTAGTTTAGTTTTTATTAGTTTAGTTTAGTTTAGTTTTTATTAGGATCCCCATTAGCACTAGCATGAGCATTGGCTATTCTTCCTGGGGTCCTCACCCACACAAAACATACATAATACAAACCAGAACGGAACAACTCATCATTTCATGAAAAGTGCATGGTAAGGAAGTGAAAGCAAAAACAAAACAGAAAAAAATAGTCATCACATTTTAGCCATCATCAAGTCAAAACCTAAACAAAATTTTACCAACAATATAATTTACATGATAATACTAATTACTAATTACTAATTGACCCACAAGTACAGTTCAAATTTAATTTGTAGTTCTCAGATATTGTTTTAGCAAATGTTTGAAATGTATGTTTGAGTTGTCTTGAATGATATGGACCGGTAACGAATTCCAGCTGACCATTGCTCTGTATAGTACTGTTTTCTGTCTGATATTTGATCTTGATTTGGGTAAAATGAGGCCCTATTAGTGGTATTCCAATTTTTGTATGTCAACTAATCTTTGATCCTTGTTGTTTATGAAATTCATTATTTATGTGGACTAAAGCACATTCCTGCTTATTACAATATATCCAATAAATGTACACTTCTCTGAATGTCCTGTGTA
This sequence comes from Notothenia rossii, assembly GCF_949606895.1. Lineage (NCBI taxonomy): Eukaryota > Metazoa > Chordata > Actinopteri > Perciformes > Nototheniidae > Notothenia > Notothenia rossii. The sequence goes on along the minus strand of NC_136912.1, from coordinate 79,128,938 downwards.
AAATGAAGGATGGTTCAGACATGTTCCTCATGTTTAGTAATACATCTAATTCAACTTTATTCAACTGCTCAATCTAGACAAAGGCTTTACAATAATCTGATAAGGCTTGCATGTGAGCGGTGGTTGTTCAAAGACACCTAGTGTTCTGTGAGCTCAAATCAGAGCATGGGACTTCAAGGTATTTGAACTCATCACATGATCAGTCAAATGCTGTTTCATGGCATTTACTGAAAGGGAATTTGAAATTGATTTGTGTGGTGATTAGATACCTTGTCAGTGTGAAAGTTTAAACTCACTCAAGAACTTCAATCAGCAATTATGCACATGTAATCATTTCCTGCATGGGTGTCTTGAGGCTTCAGTGATGCAGTAGCCTGAGGGCCCCAAAGTAGGATATAAGAACCAGGGGACAGCCTTTCTGAGAGCACCAAGCTAGCAGTCTACTACTGGGCCTGTTTCATCATTCTACCCTGCAGTATCTTTCACTGCAAGTTGACCTAAGAGCCAGAATGGAGTACCAACATGATGTAGAGATCAACGGAGAAGGCAAGTACCTGAACATCTGCAAACATAATGGTTTGTGCAAGAAAGAGAAGGACTCCAAAGATGATACAGATTCAAACAAGCTGTCTCACATTGAGAAGGCTTATACCACCATACTGGGTGAGCTGGGAGAGGACGTCGACCGGGAGGGACTTCTACGTACACCCCTACGTGCAGCCAAAGCCATGCAGTTCTTCACCAAAGGCTACAAAGAAACAACTCAAGGTGAGTACAGTCTTACACATAGAAAAGGTTTAAATAGTGCTAAACTTGAGTGTCTCTTCGGCTGTTCTAATGCAAGTCAGGTTTTATTTGAGTTAGCGTACTTGACAAAAAAATTCTGTATTTATTTATTACATTTTCACCTTTACTATGACAAGTCATTGAGTAACATTCTCAATACAAGCCTTTTCAAAACAAATCGGCAACAGAATACAAAGTAACGAACAAACAGGAGATTTATGATATAAATTATTAGTCATGGCAGCATTTTGACTGTTAGCAAAATCACAAGATATAGCCAATTAATCTTTTATGAAAAGTAAGGATTTTTACTTCAAGAGGACTGGTTTATAGTAGAGACAATGATGACAACACATTTTGAATCATATTCTTATATAAAACAACATAAACTACGATAAAGATGTCATGTATATCGCTGCACACCACCTGGTTATGGTTATCGTAGGACCCTGGTCACACTCATATAAAAGACTAACGAACAAATAGGAGATTTATGAAAAGACTAACACAAATCATAGAAGTGATACTGTAAGTGTAAAAGTACCAAAGTGGTAAAAGTAGGGATGCAGTGATCTGACTTTTACAGTACAGGAACTAAAAGTTGTAAGCCTCAGTTTGTGGAAGAGACAACCTTTTTAAGGCAACATAAGGCTCAAACTAAACTTTGCAAAACCAAATAAAAATAATGCTCTAAATTGTTATTTATAAAATAATTGCATCGATACACGATTGATCCATTCTCATCCAAAACCTGATCCAGCTTTCTAGAATTGATGCATCCACAACTGAGTACAAGAGCAAAACTGGAGGATGCTTTCACTTTGCTTTTCTTTTACTGCTCAATGCACTCTTCATGCATGCTGTTCATAGTATTGTTCATTTCTAACGAGACAACTGCACATTCTTGAGCTCTTGCAAGATAAACTTGATTTGGAATAAACATTATGCTCAAATGTATCCTCAGCCACTTTTAATTTGTTTGTGTGTGAATAGAGAAGGGTAAACCGATTTTCTTTTTTTCACAGATATCATGAATGACGCCATCTTCGATGAAAACCACGATGAGATGGTGATTGTGAAGGATATCGAGCTGTTTTCTCTCTGTGAACATCACCTGGTGCCCTTCTTTGGCAAGGTAATCTATAGACAAAGTTATTTAAAGTTCTTGAAATTGAACCTTACTTTCAAATATTCTAAGATACTGTAGCTTTTTGTATTTGATCTGAAAAAATACTGCATTTTGAACTATTTTGTCCTATTATTCAGGCTCACATAGCATACCTCCCAAACAAGAAGGTAGTTGGACTCAGCAAGCTTGCTAGGTAATACACATTTAAAAAAAACACTCACACACCAAAGCACACTCACTTATTATGATCTTTTTTTGATTTTGATTTTTGTATTATTTCAGAATTGTTGAGATCTTCAGCAGGAGACTTCAAGGTATTCAACTATAATCTTATTTTGTGTTATTTTTTGTCTTTTTCCTTACACAACATATAATACTTTCTTTTTCTCCACAGTTCAGGAGCGTCTCACCAAACAGATTGCTTCAGCCATCTCTGAGGCTCTGGAGCCGGCCGGAGTAGCAGTGGTGATTGAGGCTACGTGAGTATTTCACTTTTGTTTCATCCCTATAATTAAATTATTTGTTTGGTGATAATTCACCCGAACGATTTTGCTAAAGCTCTTTTGGATGTGTTTTGAATCATGGCTACTTTGATAGTGCTACATCAAACGTGCTGTTTGCACCTGAGTTATTTGTATCACACAAGCTCATAAGGCATATTATCATGGATCTGTTTTACACCAATTTAAATATCCTTCTTTTTGCATTTCAGCCACATGTGCATGGTGATGAGAGGTGTGCAGAAGATAAACGCCAGCACTGTTACAAGTGTCATGCTGGGAACATTTCAGGATAATCCCACCACCAGGAAGGAGTTCCTTTCGCTTATAAAGAAGTGAAAAGTCTTTACCTCAACAGAGGGAATTGCACAGTGTTTAAACCACTTACATGTTTTTTTTGTGTATTTATTGACATTAATTTTCTGAACTGCTGCGGTTATTGGTGTTCTACTTGAGCTGATATCTTTGTTTACTGTAGCTGTGTAAGAGATTTAAATTACACTGAAATGTAAAATGATCATCATGTGGTTCTATTTATTAAATATAATGGCTAATAAGAAGCTTCATTGTATAAAAACATATAAGTTGAAAATAAAGATGAAAGTGATTCCTAATTTCCTGTATGTCTATTCTCTCCTTTATCTATAAGACATAAGTATGATCAGCGTTACAAAGGGAATACATTTGCCAAAATACATATCCATAAGAAAAAAAGGGACCTTTAAAAATAGAAATAACATTTATTTTATAAGGATCAACTGAAGCAGGTTGTTAATTATCATAACGATTTGTGTTCGATGCCTCAGCTTTTAACGCTGCTGCCATTTAATTTACGTGGTCAGCCACTTCGTGGCTGAGTTGCTATGGTTCATAAACGTTTCCACTTTGCAATAATACCACTTACAGTTGATCGTGGAATATCTAGGAGAGAAGACATTTCACAAACTGACTTGTTGCAACGGTGGCATCCTATTACAGTACCACGTTCAACTTCAGTGAGCTCTTTAGAACGACCCATTCTTTCACAAATGTTTGTTAAGGCAGACTGCTTGATTTTATACACCTGTGGCAAAGGGACTGAATGAAACACCTGAATTCAATGATTAAGAGGAGTGTCCCAATAACTTAATAATAATATAGTTTTTATACTAAATAATACAAAACAATGCATTAAGCTGTTACCCTATTCTAAAACAGAAGCAGCTGGTTGTATAAAAATCTAAATGAGGAACATGAAGAAGAGACTGGCGGGGAGGGGGAAACAACCTGAGAAACTCAGACACCACTGAGGATCAAAGTTCATGCAGGAAGTGAGCGTGGGAGAGCCTGTGCCTTATATTTATACCATACTGTATAAAAAAGGGGTGAAATCAAATGATGTGCTGTTTCTACCAACTGAGAAAGTAGGTAGCGCTGGTTTAAAACAAGTAAACATGATTAAGTACAAACCCAAAAAAAAAAGTTTCACCTTTAATACAGTACATTTGGTTTTGGCCCTGTATGACGCACAGGGTTTATGTATTACACGATGTGGGTAGATCCCAGCATTCTTCTGAAGCACAAGACAGTCAGCAGGTTGGCCTTTTGTTGATTAAAATGCTCGGCTGTAACAGCGTGAACCCAGGACCCAAAAGTTGATCATTTTAGAGATTTACCAATAGGGAATTTTAAGGGCCAAAAATATATTTGCTGTTTAATGTGTGATTTTGATTCAATAATGATAATATTAATCTTATAAAATCTCCTTATTCAAACAGACCACATTTATGCAATCATGCAAGGAATAACAGGAGAACATGAACTAACTTTCTCGCCATGATACTGTATAAGAGTGAAATCTGTTGCAGTATCCATACCTGCCAACCCTACTGATTTGGGCGGTAGTCTACCGCTTTTGACATGTTTCTACCGCCTACCGATTTAGCTGGCTTTCCCTACCGATTTTCAATCTTCAAAACTATTAAAAAAAAAAATGACACTCCATAGACACTGCACTCGACTTTTGGCGGACACCGTTTGCGGCGTGTCTGTGATCGCATCATACAAACAGTCCTCTGTGTTTCTGAAAGAGAAACAACAGGCAGCGTTAGCGCTGGGGCTGATGGGTAATCACTCCCAAATTAGTTTGGGGAACAGAGACGAGGCATTTCAGTCCTGCAGGGGTTTCCCCGTTAACATCAGTGTCTCAAAAACACATGTTGGCGACTGAAAGACATCCAGTGTTTGGTCTTTTCCTGAAGCATCCTTCACCTACAGTGTCTCAACTGAAAGAGGACCACAAACACACAAAACATATAATACCATTTGGGGATATTTATCTCCCATTCTTTCACTTTTTCTGACATTTTCAACACCAAACATGTCGTTAATGTCTCTGTTTAGTGAACTACAGCAATCTGAAAGCCTGTACATTATTTATATCACACTTTATCAGTAGAAAAATGCAGGAAATAACTGTTTTAATGCAATTTCCTGATGTATGGCGCAACACAAAGATATTTCGTTCTGTGCAAACCTTTGACTCTAATATGTCAACAACATCAAACAAGAATATGAACCTGGCTTTATCCAATGTTCACACAAGAGTTCTACATCCTGACATATCCTTCATCTACACTGTCTCTACTGAAAGAGGACCAGAAACACATAAAAAATATAATCAAATGTGGAGACTTTGGGATATTTATCTTCCATTCTTTTACTTTTCGGGCATTTTACAGACCAGACATGTCGTTGATGTCACTGTTTACCAAACTACCACTTTTTGTGAAAAATGAATAAAATGATGCAATATATGTTAAGTACATGGTTTATACATGTCATTTCTGGGGTTCCATTTCTTCTGATTACCTAATTTGGGCGTGCACATTTGCCGCGCGCAAACCTACCTCTTTTGGATTTGGAAAGGTTGGCATGTATGAGTATCTACCACAGGGGCGGTTGGTAAAACTTTGGTAGATGTTTTTTTTGTCTGTTGCTACATTTTGTGTCCGTGATAATGTCAGAAGCATGCATGATTCAAAATGCACTTCTCTACTTTAGGCCTTGGCATGATTTGACATCACAAAACTTTACAGGTGTTGATATCAGAAAGAAGTCTGGTTTGAGCAAGTTTGCCGGAAGTATTGCTACTTTGCTTTGAAAGTGATACACATGTCAAACACAGGAACAATGAATGAGTATGGCAGAGGAAATCATAGAAAAACGGACACAATAGCAAAAAGCACAGATGGAATATAATTAGAAGAATGAACATTATACAGGAAGCACAGTAACAAAGACTACAGTAAGGACAATTGAATATGTGGATCAAAATAAGAAAATGGATGGAATGCTAAGTATGATTTTGATTTAAAGTGTGTTTGTTTACATGGTTACCTGTGGTAAATGGTATAGACATCAATATTAAAAGGTGAAAACAAATATTATTTTGTATTTTCTCACTCGCACACATAATGTGCAGGTTTATGTGTTTTTATCACGACACAGTTTATTAGATCTCAATATTGACATTTTCATAAAATGTGACCAAGCAGATATATTTCCAATGTTTCGGCTTAATTTTCTAATTCTTGGAAGCAAATGAAACAAAAAGGAACATACACAAAACCATATAAATCTGTAGAAAATGAGATTGCTCGATTGTTGATCCTTCTGGTCACAGCACAGCAACAGGATCTACCAAAGGGTTGTTTGAGTTGAAAGAGTTTATGCGTGTAATGCTGTCATGTGGCAGTGGAAACGGTAAGTTATGTTAACAGGCATGATGCGTAAAAGCTTTTTTCCCATTTTCTTCTGTGCGTCACTGAGACTTCTGATTGTTTCACAGTAGATGTTTCACTGCGTTACACTTTTAAGATGATGTTTTATTCATTTAGTTGGGAAAAAATACTTAGGTAAGAATCTGACTGTCAGGACAAGGGATGTCACAAGAACACATACTTTAGTACAAAGCTGATGCCTAAATTAAAAAAAATGCCGAACTCTTTTTTCTACAGTAGTGAAGATACTATTGATCAGGGATTAAGCCGTGTCCCCTCATCTCTCTGATAAGGCTTCATAGGAAAATATAACAAATCCGTATATATAAAGAGAACTGGTAATGTAAGCTGACAACAGCCAGCGGGCATCACGTTCCCACTTGGCTTAATCACAGAGCTAACAGATCATGTTTAAAAAGGCTGCATTGAGTAACATTATGAGGCTTTAAAGCTCTATTCATTAAATGAAAAAGAATTGGGTGAAGGAAAAGTGTGGCATTATCATGATGTGTTCAAATGAAATCTTGTAAAAAGGTTTTATGCGAGAAACTAGAAAAATACAATTGTTTCGAAGGAGTTGTTTTAACATAAACAAATATATTTGAGAGCACATTATGACCTGTGATATTTGAGAGAACTGTAATTTCCACGGTATTGGTAGAAGCTACGGAATTTCTGGTATCGCCACATCCCTAGTCAGGATAAGTACATGTTTCATCCGCATTAACAGATTCATCCATCCATATTCTATAGCCGCTTATCCAGATTATGGTTTAAACAGTTAACATGACACATGCTCATATTCAAATCTCAAATTAAACCAGCAGTGTGAAACCAAAGGCCTTTATAACTATTAGTTAGTTGTAACACATTTAGAAAAAGGGTAAACAAAATTTAACAGATATAATAATACATTTGTATAATTATTTTAAAACATGTGTATGTGCTCAGACATTTTTAGAGAGCATTTTGTAAAAATATAAACAGTTTTTTTTTCAAGTACACAACACAAATTGACTGTCTTCCAAAAATCTTTCATAAGGATTCTCTAGCATTGCTCTTCTCTGCATACACATCTAGATGATTTACTGTTATGAAATAATTGAGGATTAATGTTACTTTTACAACTAAAACAGACACTAATCTTTGATCCTTCTTGTTTATGATATTCACTTTTTATGGGGACTAAAGCACATTCCTGCTTATTACAATATATCCAATAAATGTACACTTCTCTGAATGTCCCCCACTTTTTCACTGTGTAAAATGAAGGATGGTTCAGACATGTTCCTCATGTTTAGTAATACATCTAATTCAACTTTATTCAACTGCTCAATCTAGACAAAGGCTTTACAATAATCTGATAAGGCTTGCATGTGAGCGGTGGTTGTTCAAAGACACCTAGTGTTCTGTGAGCTCAAATCAGAGCATGGGACTTCAAGGTATTTGAACTCATCACATGATCAGTCAAATGCTGTTTCATGGCATTTAATGAAAGGGAATTTGAAATTGATTTGTGTGGTGATTAGATACCTTGTCAGTGTGAAAGTTTAAACTCACTCAAGAACTTCAATCAGCAATTATGCACATGTAATCATTTCCTGCATGGGTGTCTTGAGGCTTCAGTGATGCAGTAGCCTGAGGGCCCCAAAGTAGGATATAAGAACCAGGGGACAGCCTTTCTGAGATCACCAAGCTAGCAGTCTACTACTGGGCCTGTTTCATCATTCTACCCTGCAGTATCTTTCACTGCAAGTTGACCTAAGATCCAGAATGGAGTACCAACATGATGTAGAGATCAACGGAGAAGGCAAGTACCTGAACATCTGCAAACATAATGGTTTGTGCAAGAAAGAGAAGGACTCCAAAGATGATACAGATTCAAACAAGCTGTCTCACATTGAGAAGGCTTATACCACCATACTGGGTGAGCTGGGAGAGGACGTCGACCGGGAGGGACTTCTACGTACACCCCTACGTGCAGCCAAAGCCATGCAGTTCTTCACCAAAGGCTACAAAGAAACCACTCAAGGTTAGGATGGATATCCCTCTTTGTCTTGTTTAAAACACACTTTCATTAGTGCTTACTAAATCTCAATACTTTCATGTGTTAAGACTCTCGATATGAGTTTTGAAAAGAATAACAAGGATATTATGATATGACTACCCAATGTAGAAGGCTTCCTGTCCAGGTCTTATTTCTGAAACATTCTAAGCTCATGAATTATCTTTTTGGTGCCTAATGTTAGTTCCTTAGCAATTATCACATTTAAATGTATCCTTTGCAGAATACAGAATATAAAGCAAACATGTAATCCACAGATATCTTGAATGACGCAATCTTTGATGAAAACCACGATGAGATGGTGATTGTCAAGGACATCGACCTGTTTTCTCTCTGTGAACATCACCTGGTGCCCTTCTTTGGCAAGGTAACTATTTGGGGTCTTGAAATTATGCATTGATAAGTCAATAAAAACAGATATGTATCATTGATAAAAATGTACTGGCTTATATTAATCTCTTGCATTAAAACACATACAGATCACTTATGCAGGACTTTCTTTTTTAAATGTCAGGGATTTTCTGGTAAACAAACATGTGGTATAAGCTTGAATTCTTCAATGATATAGGTTAATGTTTATTAACTATTTGCAGATGCTCATGTTCTGATAAGATATTGTGTTTTATGAAACTCTATCTCTTTTTATATTTGTTAATTTTAATTCCCCAGGCTCACATAGCATACCTCCCAAATAAGAAAGTGGTTGGCCTAAGCAAGCTTGCTAGGTAGGTGATCAAAAAAACCACACACACACACACACACACACACACACACACACACACACACACACACACACACACACACACACACACACACACACACACACACACACACACACACACACACACACACACACACACACACACACACACACACACACACACACACACACACACACACACACACACACACACACACACACACACACACACACACACACACACACACACACACACACACACACACCAGGGTTCCCAAAACTTCTTATACATAAAATACATATTTTCAATGACTTTCCAGGTGACATTTCCTCAAACTCAATGCCCCAAGATGGCATACTTTGAGACAAGGATTTATTTTAAGGAAGTAATTTACTGTTACAACAGTTTAACAACTTCATAGGCCTTAATTTTTGTTCTCTTCAATTGTCAAACCTAGGGAGTTCATGACCTAAGGGAACCATGACACACACACACACACACACACACACACACACACACACACACACACACACACACACACACACACACACACACACACACACACACACACACACACACACACACACACACACACACACACACACACACACACACACACACACACACACACACACACACACACACACACACACACACACACACACACACACACACACACACACCACCATCCATTCAATTCTATTTTTCTTTTTCAGAATTGTTGAAATATACAGCAGGAGGCTTCAAGGTAAAAATAACTGCTATTATACTTTATGCACAAACATGTATTTGTTATCTTATTCAATGGTTATTTGTTCTGGTTTGGTTTGTGTGTGACAGTGTTCATTTTCTCCACAGTTCAGGAGCGTCTCACCAAACAGATTGCTTCAGCCATCTCTGAGGCGCTGGAGCCGGCTGGAGTAGCAGTGGTGATTGAGGCTGCGTGAGTATTTACCTTTTGTTTCATCCCTATTAGTTTCTTATCAGATCTTAATCTCATCTGGATGTACTTTAAAGTATATAACAATATATAAGATCATGAAACTATGATGATAGTTTTGCATCATTAGATGTATTTATCATATCTAATGGATTCTGTGCAAATAATCACAGTAATTTCAACTTTCTTCTTTTTGCATTTCAGCCACATGTGCATGGTGATGAGAGGTGTGCAGAAGATAAACGCCAGCACTGTTACAAGTGTCATGCTGGGAACATTTCAGGATAATCCCACCACCAGGAAGGAGTTCCTTGAACTCACTCTCAGGAAGTGATTTTTTTTTACATCAGCAGGCAATTTAATAGACGACTGATTAAATGAACATGTACTGTCTCTCATGGCGGCGGTGACCCCTCAAGCTGTTTTCGTTGTATTTATGTATTTATATAATTTGACCGGTACCCGAGAAGGGCCGCTGGAACCATGATTTTTAGCTGACTTTTAATTGTCATTCCAATACTTTATTTGTCTATTTCTGTTCGTTTTATGCCACACAGGTGCTGTTGTTTTTTGGCTTTGTCATTAGACTTAAAGCAATGTTGTTAATTTCGATGGCTGCTTTTTGGAGCAAAGGAGAATCAATTGCTGTATACCTTTCTGACATAATGTTTTACTATAGCTTTGTTGCAAAAAATAACTTTCTGTAATAATTATTTATGTTAATGTCATTTATTTCCAACGCAAATGTACATTTAAAATAAACATGAAGCAATTCTACTTATGTCTTTGCTTGTCCTTTTTCTTTATGTATTAAAAGAACAACCTCTATGCCAGGGGTGTCAAACTCATTTTCACCGAGGGCCACATCAGCATAATCGTTGCCCTCAAAGGGCCAGATGTAACTTATAAATGTAACTAAATGCAATGTAACTAAATGCAATGTAAAATAAATGTAACTACTCCTTAATGTTAAATAACTGAATTTATTACTTATTCAAGTTACAAATATTACATATATATTTGCATAGATGTAAAAAATATGTTTGCTTGTTGCTCTGTTATTATAACATAAATCCTTTTAATTTGTCAGGTTATGAAACCCATATTACTCCATCAATCAACGATCAAACTATCCAAGTGAATAAAGAAAAATAACATCAAACACAAGTTATGACATTAACTTTGTTCAAAACTTGAAATAACAAATAACTGTAAAACCAACAATTGTGAGCTGCTAAGAACATGTGTGACAGATGTAGCATTTTACAAAAACAAATGGCTGCACACAGCCTTGCAGGGGGCATACATCCAACTCATGAGAGATGGTTTGATTACAGTAAACATTTGTTTGCAGAAACACATAAAACCTGCAAACACTAAATACATTGCTACACATATAAAGTAGTATATGTAATAAACTCAAAATAACAAAATAAGGGTTGTCTCAGTCCACAACTATATTGGTCAAGTTTTTAGGTTAGTTTTTGATGAGGAGATGCTGCCTGTCCTTGAACACACCATGTGGATCCCCTCTCCACCATCCTCATCCATTGATCATGTTCTGTAAATAACAAACACAAAACAAAATGCAAACACAATCATTACATTGCACATAGTTTAACTATTGTTCTTCTTGGTTGAATTGCATTTTATTATATATTATTAGGTTTTTTCAAATGCTTACCAATGTGTTTTCTGACCAGATGTCTGACACCGTTTTTCCGTGGCCAGTGTGTCAATGTCTGGTTTTAGGTCCTGTGCTGTAGCAATCCGTAGAACAGCGTGGAGGTTGTCGTCAGTGATGCGTGATCTGTGCTTGTTTTTGTTTAGATTCATTATTGAAAACATCTGTTCGCACAGATAGGTGCTCCCAAACATAGACAGAACACGGGCAGTATGAAGTCGAAGCTGTGGCATGAAAGCAGGGGGCAGTAGACGGTAAAAGTCCTGGATTGTAACATCCTGGAACTTTGCTCTCAGGCCACTATCGCTTTGAAGCTCTATTAACTCCATCTGAAGTTGTTGGGGTGCAGTGCACACGTCGGTGGTGAAAGGACTAGCAAAGATGGCAAATCCAGAGTGCTGTGGTCTGAAGTCAGAGAAGCGCCGATCAAACTCATTCATCAACAGGCTCAGTTTGGTAGCTAACTGAGCACATGAGAAAGTACCGGGACATGAGGCTGAGATGCTCTGAGAAACAGGAAAGTGGGCAAGATTGTCCTGTTTCACTTGGCACATCCATAGGTCAAGTTTACGCTGGAAAGCCGTGATCGTGTCGGACATCTGCGTGATGACTTGTTTGCGTCCCTGCAGCTTCTGATTCAGTTGGGCGAGATGTTCGGTTATGTCACACAACATAGCAAAGTCACACAGCCAGTTTGGATCTGACAGTTCAGACAAGGGTTTTCCTTTACTCTGCATGAAAAGAGGAATGTCTTCCCTAAGCTCAAAAAATCGTTTGAGGACTTTGCTCCTACTCAGCCACCTTACTTCTGTATGGTACGGCACGTCTCCGTGATCCGAGCCCATCTCCTGCAAGAACAGCTGGAACTGACGATGATTCAGGCCACGCGCCCGAATGAAGTTCACTGTCTTCATGACCGTGGTCACTATATCATCCATCCCCAGCACCTTCCCGCACAAAGCTTCTTGATGGATAATGCAATGATACGTTATCAGAGGCGTGTGACAGTTACTTTCTTGCATTTTCTCCTTCATTAGTCCAACCAAGCCCACTTTTCTTCCACACATTGCAGGTGCACCGTCTGTAGTTAATCCCACCAAGTTTTCCCAGGGCAATGCGTTTTTACTGACGGACTTCTCCACCGCATCAAAAATGTCCCGTCCCGTTGTGGTCCCATGCATGGCAGCCACATCCAACTGCTCCTCAGTGACAGAGAGGTCCGACTTCACGCCTCTAATAAAAATAGATAGCTGCGCTGTATCCGTGTTGTCTGTGCTTTCATCAACAGCTAATGAAAAAGCTATGTAGCTGCGTGTCTCTTCGGCCAGCTGTGTTGCCAGGTTTCCTGCTAGTTCCTTAACTCGGTCCGCGATGGTGTTTCTTGATAAACTGACATTTTTAAAAGTCTGTATCTGGTCGGGACACACCTGCTCACAGACCTTCAGCATGCACTGCTTCAAAAACGCTCCCTCTGAAAAAGACTTTGAAGCGCGGGCGATTTCTTCAGCCACAACAAAGCTAGCTTTCACTGCCGCGTTGTTTTTGGTTGTGGCTTTCGCGAACGCATTCTGCTGCGATCGCAGTTTGCCTTTTAATTCTTGGGCAATTTGTTGTTTTTCTTGATGGCTAAATTTGGCATACTTACCTCCGTGTTTGGTCTCAAAATGCCGACGTAGATTGTACTCTTTGACAACCGCCACCGCCTCATAACACAAAAGACATACCGGTTTTTCTCCTTGAAGCACAAACATGTATTCGCCTTCCCATCTTTCTTGAAACACCCTTCCATCTGCATCAATTTTTCTCTTCCTGGACATTTTGGGATCATTATTTGTATTTCTCAATTCCACTTGTTGGGAAAATCGCATCGATGTGGAAACACTGCAGTCTAGTGGCGGGATGCCGTCACTTCGCGGGTAACATAATCGGCATGTATTGTGGGAAATGTAGTTTTTGGTCACGGCACGCATTTGACTTATTTATTTTTAGACAATCAGACCTATTAAGAAAAAAAAAGAAAATTAAGAAAAATTAAAAAAAAAAAAAAAAAAAAAAAAGCAATGTAATGTAATTAAGCTCTCGCGGGCCACATAAAATGACGTCGCGGGCCACATTTGGCCCGCGGGCCTTGAGTTTGACACGTCTGCTCTATGCTATTCTAGATGCCATTTTATGCCATTAATGCTGTACAATGATAGCAGTGGTAATAAAATGCAGTTTACTGTGTGATACAACAATATTTAGTTTTTTACAATCGGTCATAGTTTAAATAAGTGTTGATTAAATGTAACATTATATTTTTTCAATTAAGTGCACAGTACGACTTGTAGCATTAAACTGTGGTAGTCAATGTAACATCATGGCAGCTGATACAGCATTCCAACTACTTGTTATGCTACGCACAAAATTCTTTATTATTCCGCCGGGTTATTTGGGCCGTCTTCTTCTCCCACATTCCACATTGCAGAAACTCTGTTCAAACATCAAAACGTTCAGCTCGGTCAGGAATCGATTGCTATTACTTTTCTCATTCATAACTTTCATAATTCCCGAGATATATCCCATAATTCATCAATTGTTTAACATGGAAGTCAATGGAGAAACTCTCCAGACTTGAAAAATCTTCATGCGACTTCAACTGCTAACTGTTTCTTCATACTTTCACTCAGAAACCTCGTTCCAACTTTAAAATGCTACGCATCTTTCTGACATTATTCATGTTACACAACTTTTAAATCTGATTCATACTTTTAGAGATATTAAACATTGTTCAGACCTTGGTAAAGAGGCCTCCTTTAGATTTAGAGTGCATGATGTCACAACTAGAGTGAAGGACAGCTTGAAATTTGCCTTCATATATATTTTTTTAAACCTGCCGTAATTCCCAAACCCTACATTGCTAAGACATAATTCTTCATGAGAAACGTAGGAAAACATCTCGTAGCTTGAAAAAATAAAAAATTAAGCAAAAGAATCAAACTAAATGTCTCTTGAGGGCATGAAATGACAAAAACTTTCAACAATTCTCCATTAAAGCCCATTGTACATTCATGCTCATCTTTCCTCACAGCAGCAGCCACAAACCTTTAGTTAATCTGCCAAAAAGGCCACATTATTAACCCCAAAGTACACAAAAAGCACACTTCAGATGCTCAGAGTTCTTGAGATGCTTCACATGTTGCGTGCGTTCATGCGTTGAAATTTCACCGATATCTGTTACGGTTCTTCAACAAAACGTTCACATGTAAGAGGTTTATCTCTCATTCAGAACAATGCAAATGCTCTCCTCTCACTGATTACTGCACATCAACATGGAAACCTTTGATCTCTGGGCTCAAGCACAGGTGTTATGATAACGTTGTTAGCTCAAATATGAACAACTGTGTCATGGAACACGATGATGTCATAACTCCAACTGACATGCTCAGAGCAGCAGACTTCAGATAATGGTTAACACAGCTCTACATCAAATCTGATGTTATGTAATGTGGTGTTACTATGGCAATGCATCCCTCGCCATAAAACAGCAGCAGACTTCAGATAATGGTAAATGGTCCTGCCCTCAACAGCTCTACGTCAATTATGGGGTGTCATCATATGTCGTTTCCATGGAAACGCATCCCTCGCCATAAAACACGATGTTGCTGTAACTCCAATGGACACGGTCCGATCGTCCCCCAAACTTCGCTTGTATATCACCGGTCCATGCCTCAACAGCTCTACGCCAAATCTGAGATCTCACCATAGGCCGTTGCCATGGAAACGCATCCCTCGCCATGAAACATGATGTCGCTGTAAGTCCAATGGACACGGTCCGGTCGTCCCGCAATCTTCACCTGTATATCACCTCTCCATGCGTCAACAGCTCTACGTCAAATCTGACATCTCACTATATGCTGTTTCCATGGAATATGGATATATGCCATGGAAATATGCCACTATATGCTGTTTTCCATCCCTCGCCATAAAACATGATGTTGTCGTAACGCCTATGAAAAGGGTCAAAACAGCACCAGACTTCAGATAATGGTTAATGGTCCAGCCTTCAACAGCTCTACGTCAATTATGGGGTGTCATCATATGATGTTTCCATGGAAATGCATCCCTCGCCATAAAACATGATGTCGCTATAACACCTACAGTATGAACATTTTCAAAAAGTGCTCAAACTTCACATGTGTGCTAACAGTCCAGCCGTGAAGACATCTACGGGACAGTTTTGAGATTTCTTCAAATGCTGTTGCCATGGCAACACAATACTCGCCATGAAACACAGTTTTCTCATAATTTCAGTGAAAAGGATCCAAACAGCCCAAAACTTCACAGGTTTGGTAACGATGCAGCCATCAACATATCTAAGCGTATTATGGGGTGTCATCAAATACCGTTGCCATGGCGACAGATCATTCGCCATCAAGTTAGTTAAATAGTTTGCAGTTCAAATATTCTGCTACTTTTCCAAGCTTTTTTACTTTATTTTCTTCTCTTATCACACATTCAAGCCCCCAGTGTTCATATATAATTTCAATCTATATTCTTCACTTTCTTCTTACACGTTACATTTCAGCATAGCAGTTTAGCGTCAGCTTTTCAGCATAAAGCATTCCCACTAGCAATTTCTTCAGGAATTGCATTCTCTAGTTAACCTTGATGTCATCCGTCACCATTGTATTGGGAGCATTTACTTACCAACTGTTGAAGCACCGCATAGTAAACTAAATCAGTAACTACCGGAGACATTATCTGTTAAATGCAAATGTGAAGTGCATTCTCTTTTAAAGTAAAAACATTACTCATTATTTAATACAATCCTAAAGATGGTTTTGCTGCAAATTTTGTTCAACAATGCTAAATAATCAGAAAAGATTAGAAATAAGGATGGAGCTATTCTCAATGGGTCTTTCGAAACTGTTTTGGTGATTGTTTTCCTAAACATCAACAGAACGAAAAAAGCTGATTAGATATTTTTAAGTATATAACAAAGGCAGGCTATAGGTAAAATAGGATGCATAACAAAAGCAAAAGGCAGCATGCTTTAAAAGTAAATGTATTTTTGTTTCTGCTCATTAGTGACTATATGTTTAATTTCTAATGCATGGACCTTAGACATTTCATCACAACATTAGAAAAATATCATGATTTCAACATGATTACAAAATATATTTTACAAACTATATATGTTTGACAAATTGTCTACAGAACCACTGTAATCCTAACGTGTATCTACAGTATGTATTTCATAAATATCAGACATCAACAGAGGATGAATCTGTGTTTCCTCTCTGTCGGCTTGTAACTGTACAGACTGGGATAATGGGATATCATGGAGGGACTTGGGGTGGTGGGGGGCTGTGTCTGCTGTTTTGTCTACAGTGCCGTAAAAAAAATGTTTAACCGGTTACTTCCACACCACTTCTTTCATTATGCTGATCTGTGAAGTGGAACGTAACGCTGGCTGAGTTGAGAGGTCAGGGGCTCCTGCTGCCTAGATACATACAGTCTAATATTAGAACATTTCCTTGATTTGTTAGCAGCATCTCTGCTGACTCCTGAGCACATGGCAACAGGCCGGCCAATAGGATTTCAGGAGACCACTAAGCCCCTCGCTCTGTATAGCAACAGTGGCATCCTTCCCTTATTTATTTATATAGGAGGTTTTTTTCCCACTGACTCATTCTCATGCTTGTGTCCCCCCACTGTGCATCCACAGTGCTCTCAAACTGTGAAAAAGAGTTACGTTGCGAGGAGAACGAGGAGTAGAGCTGCTTTTCCTTTTGCCTTTCCTTTACCTGCACAAGGTCTTAAACCTACATGTTTTTTCTAGATTTGTTCATAGTTACATAGGTTTTTTTGTACTGCACCCCTAGTGCAGTATAGTTTTTGGATTCTTCGCAATGCATGCAAAAGTAAAAACTAAGTAGGAAGTGTCTTGGAAAAGGCTTGATTTGCATGAAGACATGAAATGTATCAGTGAAGAGAAGAGGATTTACCCAGAGGAATGGCATCGTGGGAAAATGTGGCACTCAGAGGGGACAGACAACATCCAAGTGGAGAGGATCTTTAAAAGATGGAGGACACAGGAGGAGAGACAGCACGGGATGGGAGGAGTGGGGGGGTGGAGGGACATTGGATGGCGTGAGGACCGAGGCCGGTGGTTGGTTTGATCTGAGCCACGTGTGCGTCCATCCTCTTCTCTTCGCCGCTTCATGGATGTGATGAAACGTTGGCTTCCTCTGCCGCCCGGTCCCTTCTGTCTTGGCCCAGGTAGGTGCGAACTGTTCGTCCTGCTGAGTTTCCTCATGATATTTAATTTTGTTGGGTCGTTTAGATGTTATCTACACAAGAAGTTGCCATTTTGAAAGTTCCGTGCATGTTCAGCCTTTCCATCTCTTCGTCATTTGAAGCTCAGCTATGGGACGATGGAAAGCTTGAAGGCTTTGGGGGAATATGGCGTACATCAGTTGTCCCGTTTTTGGGAAACAACACTAATCGATAACAGATACGACCGAATATTGCTTCAAAACTAAAACATGTTTAGAGGACGGTCATCATCAAAAATAAATACGTTCGTCATTTTCTGTTGAATGGTGGATCAACGATTTGAAATAGCTTGACACTCGCTGCGATAAAATCCAAAATACAACAATTTCTATGTCTCCAACTTTGCTTCTCACCAACACTTTTCGTTATAGATCGGCCAATCCAATGATGAGGCATTAGCAGAGGAAACTTAATTTACTTTGTTTGGTTTATGTAATTATTCAAAAACAACCTAGTTTGGGACAGCACATTTTTCTTACAAACATGAATTAGTAACGTTGATCAGTTGTTTTTTGCTTATGTTGATCTTACAGCAAGTTTATTAAAAACTTATTTAAAAAAATAGTTTTAATGTATGGTTTCTTTTTACACAGTGAAATAGATTGCACAAGTTTGTTGAAATCATGCTTATCCATCGTCTAAACAGGAAATGGACAAAATGTCCACTGAACATCGAGCCGTGAAGACTTCATGGCTGCGTACCAATGAAAGTATTTTAACGCCGACGCCATTTTCAACACTTGGACTGTTAATCTTCAATTTTGCATAACTCAGTAATTTTGTATTTCAATTTTTATTTCACATGTACTTCTTTTATAGAAACAGACATATAAATGTATCCTTCAATTAACAGTACAAATACAGAGAAAATACATTTGAGTTACATAACCAGTATTTCTAAAGCTTTTTTGATACCTCTGAACCCTAAAATCAGTGTTAAGAAGCAATAATTGTCCATATTTAGTACATTAAGTAAATTAAGTTACTGTTTATTTCAGTTGCAGTGCACAGCAACTATGACGCGTTTTTCTGTTAACATTGTATATTTTTTATGGGATCAGATCAAGCTTGTTTCCAAAATTATCCCAAATTAAAATCAGATTTAGATTTTTGATTTGAAAATAAAGTTAAGATAATTTTCTTCATGTAGGGCGGATACTCCCATATTACGTCTCTTCAATAGGTTGTCACATTTTAAGGGTATAGGAGGATAATAAACCGCTGACTAATCCCAGATGCTTGCGAGAGGAAGAGGATTTAGCCTGAATTATTTACCATGCAATGGGTTTCATGATATAACAGTCATTAAAAAAAAAATGTCAACTCAGATTTCCCAAAAATGCTAAATCCTATGAACATTACATGCAGAGACATTTTCCTTTTTTAAATTTCAAGGACGTCACTAAATAAATAAATGCTATGTTAGAGGGAAAGATACATTCAGGGAAATCCTTGTGAGAGAGTACATTTTATTATGTATTTTTGTATTTGTATATTTTATGTTACATTTTGCTACTGGGACAAATAGGATCCAGCGCTGAGGCAACATCATTTTCATTGTAATACATATGTTTCAAGTTATTATGCAAGAGCAGATTTTGTCTGTTGCGCACATACTCTATGTAATTGCTAATTCATGTATTACATTTTTTGTAATACTCTTACACATCTTTTTTTGACTGAAAAATTACCGTAATGTTTTCTTATTCCATTTAGGATTGGGAATTTCGTAAAAGTTGTACAAAAAAGTAAAAAGAAGACATTTTCAATCACTACTACTCATAGAGTGTGGATTATGGTTGATACAACCCATCCCTGCATACTGCTTGGTCTGCACCCAATCTGCTCCTCTTATCATTAACAGGGGGTGAAATTACCTGCCAGGAATGTCTGTTAAATGTTCTACTCAATTATATACTTTAACTTAATGTTGGTTTAGTATGCAAAAACTCAATATTACCAAAAAGCTTTCGTACTGAAAAATATGCAGCATTTTGGTCTGAAACAACCAGACGTGTAAATCAATATGAGACCTAGAATAAATGTTATGGAAACATTTCAGTTAAAAAATGGGTCACAATGATGGTTACAATATTCTTCTATTTCCCCAAATTGCTGTCTCTCTGTACAACCCTTTTATTTTTGCAAAATTACTGAGTTTCAACACACTTTGAGGAATGTCTGGAACTTAATAATAATAGCAATAGAGTTGTGAAACAGTGCAAATTATTACAATATTATTTGGCCAGATGTTTGCATGCTTAAAAGGCTCCAAACCCCTATTTTACAGTACTGATTCTCAAACTTTATTATGCTTTTTTTTGTTATAGGTTTTGCTGACATGAGAGGATACGCAATCCTAGAGGAAGGAAACAGACAGTTGTGCTACAGTCCGTCAGTCTCTGGTGGGTTTACAGCTCAATAACTAGTGTCAAGTCATCTATGAAGCAGGCAGTCAGCTGTTCAGTAACAAACTGTGGTTGTTCTCCATGGTATTAATCCCTTTAGAATGACTATGAAGCAGAACAGAAAAAACTTCCACTAAGTACATCAAAGTGATACACATGATCTCATGGCTATGTCATGGCTCTGCTCTGAGATGATGTTAAAGCGGGGGTTCAGGCTCAGGAACATGCTCTACCTCCACAACACAGGGCAGCCTTGAACTCAGCACCATCACCCTCTCTATCCTCAGCCATGACTGTCACTGTAAGCTGATACTATGTGATCAACAGCACCGTGGCACCTAACATCCTGCTGCTTCACCACCTCAATAAAACCTAGCTGCACTTTTCAGTCCGAGTTGTGAAAATGGCAGAAGAGGGTTTCCAGCTCAGAACTCTAAACAGCGCTGAGGACACTGAGCTCCAGCCAGCTGACTTCACAACGTCATCACTAGCATCCCTCCATCTCAGGGACGAGGCTGTGGTCATCAACCATATGGGGGATAATCCTGAGCCTCATTCTGCACTTTCTGTGATGATGTCATCAACGCTTAACCAATCACAACAGCAGACAGACATATCCATGGCTACCGGGTCTGAGCCTTCACCAGCAGTTCAGGGTAAGATATGGTGCTGTACTCAGCATGTTTAGGTATCAACATTGAACATTTTCTGGTAAAAGTAAGACATTGAAAATGTGAAGGTTAGAGATGAGTTGATAGAAGTTAGGGTGGTTTTGTAGTTTGGTTCGTCTTCGTGTGCCCTGCCTGTTCAATTAAAGACCAGTCCACTCAGACATTTGTGATATGTTCAGTGTTTATGATTATCTAAATCAACAGTGATTTATGCCGAGATTCCTACTTTTTACTATTCTGAATCAATTATAAGCATCCAAAGACATTTATCTTTCTACGAAAGAACCTACATATTGCTACTGATCATACTTCACATCAAGTTGGAATCGTTTGAAGCATTATAGTATAGAAAATGCAAGAATGTAACTGTTTTTATTATGTAAAATGTCATCTTTAAATCGGCATGTCACTTGAAATAAAAAGCAAACTTTTTATTTATGTTACAGGCAGAATTTTTGGTTTTTGTAGAACATAAACTTTTGAAATCACTGATCATTGTAACATACTACAAAAATGTTATGGCTTCATTTAAAATAAATAAATGGCGAAATACAAGGCTGTGTTAATAGAATCTTAAGGAATAAGTCAACTACAACATCCAAGAATGACTGTGGTAAGAAGCCTCCAGGCGATTCCAGTTAAAACTTGGTAGAACAAAGTGAGCAGTTTTAATAATTGACTGTTATATATTTTGGATTTGATTTGAATAACTTCAACCAATATTACTAAATGAGGCAGTTCTTCTAGATTTCTCAATTTGACACTAGTCTGATTGGCCCCTT
Source organism: Notothenia rossii (assembly GCF_949606895.1). Taxonomy (NCBI): domain Eukaryota; kingdom Metazoa; phylum Chordata; class Actinopteri; order Perciformes; family Nototheniidae; genus Notothenia; species Notothenia rossii. Next base: position 79,107,190 of record NC_136912.1, on the reverse strand, counting down.
TTCTTGACTGCAATAGTTTATTTATGCAATTTAAAATGAAGGACAGTTTAATATGAAACATTCTATACATTTGGCAGTTAATCATCTTGCCTTTTTTTTTTTACCTTGTAATGAAAGCTACAAAAGGCACATGTTATAAACTTTAAAAAGGAACAGCAAAACTGCACATACATCAAAACACATTTGACTATTTCCATTGGGAAGTCACTGAGCATCCAAATTTCTCCGAAAACAAAGTCAAATCATTCAAAGCCAACGGCTATAACATAACTCTACAATAAACTGAAATTATCCGGGGGAATTTGAAAAACTCCACCAGAAATGTTAGCAGCTGGGATCACATAGTTTAAAAAGGCTTAGTGAGTTCAATAACTCACCAAGATTCAAGATGAATTACACGCAGAGCTTTTCTTAGGTCTTTATACCAGGCAAGTTTTAACAGAGCCTCTGTTTGTAGGGCCTGGGTTAATGAGTTTACACCCCGTCTAATTTTACAACGGCATACGTATGATTCCACGAACATACAGCTCAGTCTGCAGCAGCTATTCAATGCATCTCTTGACATGCCATCATAAGTGCTGAAGGGATGAGTTACATTAACTACCAACAGCAAGCCACTCACAACATACATGTATCAGCTCATGTGTTGCATAGCCACATAGGAGTAAACAATTCACACATAAATGTAATGCTTTCAGGAAATGCCTGACAGATAGGTTCTCACCTTCCCCTGCTTTCATAATGCCCCATTAACACACACAGGGATAATAAACACTAACAAACACATTGTCAGCTCCATTCCTTCAGGCCCACATGGCATCTTTCTGCAGACAGCTGTTGTTTGTTAGGCGAGGCGAGGCAAGGCAAGGCGAGGTCGAGCACTAAGCAGCACTGAGCGTAGCAGAGTGTGCCCGAGTGTTGAGGAGTGCCCGTCCTGGTATTTTAGGCAGTCAGACAGTGTCACCTGCCAGCAGACTAGTCTGGACAGACTCTCCCACATGGTGCAAGACTAAGCAACACAACGACAACTCTCTCTGGAGTCCTTGTCAGTGGGCGAGCAGTGTGTGCTCAACTCCCCCTCGAGTGCAGACAGTAACATACAGACCGGCCTCAGCTGACATCAGGAGCAACACTGGGTGGCTTTTGTATGTTGCAGAGTTCTTGGAGCCTGAGATGGGCCAAAACGACAGCGAGCCTCAGTCTCGCACGATGACAGCGTTCCTGCAGGACCTTTCCTCCCCTGATCAGGATGGTGTGTTGACTGACCGGAAAACCAACGCTGTAAAGGAAGGAGGTACTTTCCAACGTTTCTTTGTTGTGCTTGTCCGAAGTGTAACAGATCTTTTTTAGCATATTTTATATCTTTAGTTTGAAATATACAATGTATTTCTTAGCACATATACTGTATTTTTCATATTCCTAGCTACTTTATTGCCTTTCTTTAAACCACAACAAAAATGACCTACAGTTGATTGATAAGAAGATGGTGATATGGATGAAAAAGGATAGGAAGATGGAGAGACTATTATTGATTATGATTGTAGTATTGGTTTTAACCATTCTTTGTCTTTTGACAAATTAAAGGCTGATTCGTCTCCAACAATCCAGACGATGCAATATATGCACTATTAATAATTCAAGAATGGCACTATTTCTGTAATTGTAATTAAAATGTGTATTTCCTTTGTGGTCAGAACCTCAACCCAAGAACAACATAACCAAAGCGATGGCCGCGTGTGACTGCTGCTCTGATAACAGCCATCTGTCCGAGGCAGAGTGGTACTGGGGAAATACCTCAAGGTATTGAATATTTTCCTAAATGTGTTGATGATTTGATGCACCAACTGCTAATAAACACAGAATAGGGTTGGGCGAAATGTTGGCAGCTGTGGATAAAGCAGCTGAACTTTGTGCCTGACTCTCCCCTGCTCTGTGGGTGCGGAACATTACATTTGCCAAATTAATTGACACAAATCCTGACTTTAATACAATATCTAAAGGATATTTTTTATGCAAATTGCTTAGTTTTTACACTATCTACATATTTTTATTCATATGAAACACACTTTGTTTGCAACTCTCTCTAAAACTTTATTTGTTTTTGCGGTTGTCTAGAGAGGAAGTAAATGAGATGATGAGAAACACTCCTGACGGCACGTTCCTGGTCCGAGACGCTTCTAGTAAGGTTGAGGGGGAATACACTCTCACATTAAGGTAACTACTTTTAACTCCATGTTTTGTGTGCTTGTTATAAGCGGGCTCTGCATGTTTAATGAAGTGTTCAGGCAGCTGATAATGTAATAAGTCATTATGAGTACTCTGTATATTGTCGGAAGGCTGAGTTCCCTCCAAATCTAGTACATGTAGTCAGAGGTCAGGCATTATTCTCAGTTATTATAAGTCTAACTTTAGTTGTCTGGTTTCAAAGTCTAAATGTAGTTTTGCTGGTTTTATAATGTAACTTTATACATTTCCTGGTTTCTGTCTAATTTTAGTTGAATCAGGACGGACTAGGTTTCAGATATAAAGCTTTGTTGATTAGACTTTGGCCAATGCTCCGGTGGTGAGCAACATAACAACCTTTGCCATTCAGTTGTGCTTTTCCATTCATCTGTCTCGCGTTTGTCAGAGGGAACCAACACTCTCCAACTTTAATCAATGTTGGCTTTACTGTCTTTCTTACAGCTTGCAATTGGCTCCTGCTGAATATTTATCAGGATTGAGAGATGAGACAGTTGGTTGAATGGTAGAGATCTGTGCAGGAGAACAGTTTGGATTTCAAAAACAATGCATTTACATCAGTGGATAAGTCCAATAACAAACACCTCTCATATTTTCATTACTGAAATTCATCCTATGCTGATCCCACAAGAACGATGCTGACATACTGCCCATGTCTGAATTAGAGTACATTTGTCTTGCTCCAGCAACATTTGAGAAGAGTTCTGCAAGGTCTTTAACCCTTAGATGCATAAGTGGGTCTTTTTTGACCTGTTGAGGTGTTTTTTTTTAAGTATCTTTGTAATTAATTTTTTTTTATCATTATTCCAGCGATTCCTCAAAAAACATATTTTGGATATCATGCCATACAAATTTTAAATGTACATTTAATACATTTTAAGAAATTGTAGTTTTTGTATTACTACCCAAAGGTTCCATAAGTGGGTCTTTTTTGACCCGGTGAGGTGGTCTTCTTGAAGTATCTTTGTAATAAAACATTTGTTATCTTTTCATATTCCAGCTATTCATCAAAAAACATGTTTTGGATATCATGCCATTCAAAAATTGTATTTACATTTTAAGAAATTGTAGTTTTTGTATTAATACCCCAAGCTTCATAAGTGGGTCAAAAATTACCCGCATGCATTTTCTATGGACTCCTATGGGAAAACGTTTTTTTTCAAAATGTAAAAAAAAATTATAAAATTATAAATAGTGAAAAATTAAATATGAAATATTTCTAGTTGTGAACCAAAATATAATACTAAATATTATACAAGTGATTTAACCACAACGACAAAAATGGCATAAAAACACATATTATTCTAATACGGGTCCTTTTTGACCCACTTATGGAAGAGTGTAGGGTCCAGTCACTCGTGCATCTAAGGGTTAAAATGTTGTATTTCACATTCAAAGATACCAGGAACACAAAAAGTCCCTTTGCCAAAATGTTACTTTTAAGATCTAATGATGGTTTTGTTTGGGTGGTCAGCTGAATGATGCTTTACTAGGAAAACAGTGTGTGTTTATCAAAGAGATGCAATACTAAAATAAAGATCTCAAAATGGATGACATTGTTATTTTAAAATATGCTGATCAACTTAGCTGAGTCTAATATCAACAGTTGTCTCTTAAATGACTTAAGGAGGTGAAACATATATTTTTTACATTTCTTAAAGAATATTTATGTGTGAAAAAAGTGGAAACTCTTCAACACAAAATAAATATCAATTAAGATCAGACTTGTAGAGTATGCATAACCAAAATCACCTTTTTCACTTAGAGTAAGTGAGAAAAACAATAACTTTGCTTTGACTTTACAGGAAAGGTGGCACCAACAGACTGATAAAGATCTACCATCATGGGGGGAAGTACGGCTTTTCTGAGCCACTGGCTTTTCACTCGGTGGTGGACCTGGTCCAGTATTACCAGAACAAGTCACTGGCCCAGCACAACTCTAAACTAGACACACGGCTCCTCTATCCCATAACAAGATATCAGCAGGTGGGTTCATAAACCTTGAGCACTGAACGTGTGCCGGCTTATGTTACTTCTATATTAGTACTAAATATAAAAACATTATCCTTGTTAGTCATATTTATTGTTTTGGTGTTGCTGTTTTTTTTTACATCCTGTTGGCCTACATATAATCACAGCAGGGAAATAAACAAGGATAATGACTGATCATTTCACTGTTAGTTTAAATTGTCAACACTAATTTATAAAATTGTAAATAAATATCACAGTGTCAAACAGTTTGTAATGTTAGTTCAGACGCATTAAAGGAGCTTTATACATTGATTTGGTAATATTTTGGTTTTTACTTGCTTATCTGTAGCAGCAGGTTGTGATGGAGGTTGACATTGATGCAGTTGGAGAACAGCTGAGGATATTTCAGGGTCAATACAAAGAGAAGAGCAAAGAGTATGACTGTCTGTTTGAGACGTTTAACCAAACCTCACAGGTAATCATTAAGACCTAATTTTACTGAATTAATTTGTGACTTTATTTGTTAAAATAAATATCGTTGGGATACATGTTTTACCTCTGATTACTCTAACACAACAGAGAGTTGTTGTAAGGCCTTGGATATAAAGTAAGATGTGTTGCCTTTCCTCCACAGGAGCTGCAGAGCAAGCAGACAGCCATAGAGGCTTTCAATGAAATTATACGGATCTTTGAAGAGGAGTGTGAAACGCAAGAACGCTACAGCAAAGAATACATCGACATGTTCCTCTCAGTAGACAGCAGGACAGAGTCAGACAAGTAAGCCCCAAAATACCAGCATTTCTTTTCCAATGTTGTCACTTTGTTCTGTTTATGTCATCCTATGTATTTAAAACAACGTCACAAGAACCAATCAAATGATGTCCCATGAACTGATAAAGCAATTGTTTTCCACAGTACCACGTGTACCTCAAGTACTAGGGGTTTGCAAATAACATGTTTTTGTACAGTGTTTTCTTTTTAGACTACTGCCTTACTGGCATTATGGTATCCCAGTCACTACTAACTCATTCAGCATGCTCACAGCCAAATAGCAGACCACGATGTGTTTACTGAAGTTCTTTGTTCTCTTTTTTTCTCTTCCCAGAATTCAAAGCAATTCAGATGAACTACAGTCAAGGGTGGAGGAGATCCACAACAGCAAGAAGAAGTTGGAGGAGGAGCTGAGGAATAAAGCGCTGGCTCACATGGAGGTTGATAAGAAAATGAACTGTCTGAAGCCTGACCTGGTGCAGCTCAGGAAGATCAGAGATCAATACCTGCTGTAAGTCTAACCTCCATCACCTCATGTTCAAGATGTTTGGCAGAGTGGAGGAAAGTCTATGTATATGATATACTCTGGAAACGCATATTAATTGCTTTAATGCAAAGCTTTCTATCTTGATAGAGAAGCCTTCTGTATCATCTTCTGGAATAATGTCATATAATGAAATAGGAATGATAGGGTACATCTCGCAGTACATATCCTTCTTTACCGTGTTGTGTCCATGTTTCAGCTGGCTTACCCAACAAGGCACAAGACAAAGCCAGATAGATGATTGGCTTGGTATCAGGAATGAAGAAGAGTGAGTATCCTTATTTATTCTGGTCGAATACTGTATAATTCCTAACTAAGATAACCCTCTAACCTCCAAACCACCCTTTAGCCCATACACTCTGGCAGATGATAGCGACCAGGACGAGAGGAGCTGGTACGTTGGCGGTATGAAACGTAAGGATGCAGAGGAGCTGCTGAGGGGCAGGAGAGACGGGACCTTCCTCATCAGAGACAGCCAGACTCAAAAAGGGTCCTTTGCCTGCTCTGTTGTGTGAGTAACACTCAATTTACATATTTTAAGCATTTAAAAATCACAAAATGTTGCCCCTCTCTAAACATAATGTATCGAAGATGTTTATCAAAAGCGAATGATTAAACTATCCTTTCCTGTGGTGGAGCTAGCCATCTTAATATATTATTATTATAAACCCCCTTCTTGTCTCATGCAGTTTGGATGGGGATGTGAAGCACTGTGTGATCTACAGGACATCCACTGGGTATGGCTTCGCTGAGCCCTACAACCTGTACCCATCCCTGAGAGAGTTGGTCCTCCACTATCGACACACATCGCTGATCCAACACAACCAACAGCTGAATGTAACCCTGGCCTGGCCCGCTCTCAGCCAGCAGCCCAGCTGAGACACACCAGGATGCCACCCTGATGGCACTTTCCCAAAGCTTCACTGTATTTGCAAAACGAACGCACCACCATGGACAATGTTACAAGGCTCTCACGGAGTACCGGTTAGTGTCACCATTCTGTACAAGAATTTTCAGAACTATTTCAGTGCTCATATAACTGTAATATCAGGGTCACACGATACTACAACTAGCTTTCAGAATACTGAACTGCTTCTTAGAAGTAGAACAAACACAACAGAAAGTCACAATGTGGCTTGCTGTCCTCCACAGTGCATACATTCAATCCATATGAATCAGTGCAGTTGCAGTGTTAAGGTCCTTCTGGGAAACTGAGATCAGGATGGGACTCTGCACTACCAAGCACATGAGCATTATGGGTAGTGTAGGAACTAAGGAGACACACTTGCACTTTATCCTCAAGAAAACAACCTGAATACACATAAGCACACTGATGAGAGCTGTACATTTGTGAGACACTGTGTTCACATATTGAAGTTGCTGGTTAGGACGTTTTTATTTCAGAGAATATACATTTTATTTTCTTACTGTCATCTTAATTCTGCACATTTCCACAATGTCTTCACTACAAGTGAGACAAAATAGGAATTCATAAATTCTACCTCTGGGGTTTATTTATGGTTTATGACCCCTATGTGTGGAATATTGTTGTCATTATAGCAATCAAATTATTGGCAGATTTTATCGAAAAATGGGACAATCACGCAAAACGTTTGCATAATTTGTGTTGCTTTAAGATCTTTATCACGTTAAAGTGTTAATAATATATGAGCGGGTAATAACTGTGAAGGGGCAGGCATGAGGCCCAGGCAAATACTAAAAGCATTTCTGTGTGGTGTGTACATGTACATTTTAGAAAATCCTCCCAATATAACTAGAGTTACTTAGGTATATGGGAGATATGAGTCTTTATTTTCCAGGAGCATTGATAAGTCTCTGGGGTCTGATGTTGATTGATTATATATTTTAGACTTGGGTTCTGGTTAAAAAGTGCCCTTAAGTGTTCCGGTTCCAGCCATCATCATTTCCTTTGTCTTAGTCTCAGGAGAGATGTCTGATTAACTCGACACTGAGGTTGTTGTAGCTGGATAAAAGGCTAATAGCACAAATACCCTAAAGGAGATTATTATTACTATTGCGGTTTAAACAGGATCATAATTAAATCGTTATATTTAACTATTTGTTATGTTAGAGTCAAACTTTGCATGTCCTGTATAGTACCTTGTTTTACCAAGGTACTAAACAGTATGCATTACTAATTATATTATGGATACTGCTGGGTACTGTTTTGATACCAATTGTGGCACTATACTATAGGTTCAACACCAGCTATGAAACATGTTTTGTTACCTTTATTTGATTGGTTAGCCACATTCTATGTTCTTTCTGCTTTGTCTCCATCTTTGGTGCTAAGCAATCATTTCTCTTGTTTTTCTTTAAATGCACCTCCACAATATCACCTGTCAGTCATACATTATTGGTAAAACTGTGAGGCTTTGGAATGGAAAAGCTTCAATGTTGGTCGTGGTGGTCCGTTGCGTTAGTGACCTAATGAATCTGCGTTATATTGTTGCACATAAGTGAAATGTCATTGCACAGGTTGTGGACAGAGCGGGGCCACAACCACTAGATGGTGGTACAGGCAGGACTTTACTGTAAACCTGTGTGTAGCTACTTTAAAACAAAGAAGCACAATTTTAAATGTGGTCTGCTGTTTATGCTGTTTTGTAATACTTAGTGCTTATGAACAAAAGTACTACGTTTTTGTGTAGAAATTAACACGATGTAACAGTGGTGTAGTCTAAAAGAAAATACTGCAAAGTGAATGGGTATATGACTTGTATTACAGTAAACATGGAGAAATGCACCTAGATGACTATTATTAGGAAAGGCATGTAGGTTGCACGTCTGGCATGTGAAACCTAATTGTAATAATCTGTCACTTTCCATTTGTGATATCTATCTTTATTTGTTTTCTTTTTGCACACTGAATAGATCAAGTGTCCAATTAAGTCCATACCTTGAAATATGTACTTGTTTTATGACTGTGAATTCTAAGAAAAAAAACTATAGCTATCCTGGGAAAATTGTCTAGCAGGAATACAGACAAAAGCAAGGCCGGATTAGTACCTCCAGGGGCCCCAGGGCACTGAGTACTCATGGGCCCCCCCCCCAACCCACGTACCAACAAGTAACACCACGCCTACCCAATCCCAACATGACCAATATTTAGAATTTTCAGTCAATCTGGCATGTCAAATCGCACACCTATTTGTCAAAAGCAGGGACGGAGCCACATAGTTCAACCAAACTAGGTCTAGCCTTTTGCCCTTTCAGTCAAAAATCAAAAGACAAAGATACAATGGATAAGATCTCAAGACAGTGTATGGCTCAAGAAGACCTAGGTAATATTAATCAAAACCTCAGAACAGCACCCCACTTAATGCCAAAATATGACTGGCTGGCTGTACAAGTACACAAGGAGTTCTATTTGTCACAAACACCGAGAGTTACAAAAGTAAAATATGTAGTGAAATTGTGTGGTTGCTCAAGGGTGGGGCTGTGATTCGGCTATACACCTCCGCCGCGTAGTAATAAAGTTGAGCGCATACATAGTGAGACCTACAGTACAGAGACCTACAGTAATTTGAACCTATGGAAAAGCTGTGTTATTTATGGCGAAGAGTGACTGTCATTTAAAACAATGTATGATGAGAGAGGTTTTGCCCGAAAAAAAAAATGTTTAAAGATTTTTTTTTTTTTAAATCTTGTCACTGAGGGCCCTCTTTTCTCAAGGGCCCCTGCCCATATGGTTAATCCGGCCTTGGACAAAAGGTGCACATCAAAGACTACACCACTGCTCTGCGTGGTTTATTTTTAAAGCATAGTTTTTGCACACAAGTATCTCATGTGAGGTAGAGATACTATGACCTGTCTTTATGTACACCCACCCTGTTACAGAAGCAGGTGGTGGTGCTAAATATGGACACGTTGCTGTTGAGATTGATATGTCGTAGCACTGATAAAAGCACTAATACGAGTTATCAAAAGAGGTTATTTTTAATGAGGCGATACTAAAGCAGTATTTAGTTCTGTAAAATCATAATTGTGCACGATATGGACTTTTTCTGTTGTCACTCGCTGTTTCTTTTTGTGACTTAACTGTTTTATCATTGTGCAAACAAAAAAAACGACATAGAGGGATAACTAAAAAACATTTCAAAATGATTAATGTTTCATAGAAGAATTTGTCTTTATGTTTGTAATTATGTACATTCAGCTGCAATCACGTTAGGTAGTGCTGTCCAAAATGTTCATAACCCACTATTACCTAATACTTTGACAACCCTTTCCATTATACAGTTGCTTTTGTATATTGATAGAATTACATACAGCATGAAAACAATTATGTTGTGCTGAAAGAAAAAAAAACAACCTTAAAGGCAGATTCAAGTTTTACTTTTAAAGATAATTATCTTAATAGGTACCAAGGGACTAGTTATCTTGGTAAGCTATTAAGATAGCCTGCTGACCTTTCAACGATAGAAATGTTCATGAATAAATGAAAAGAAAGAAAAAAGTGATTGCCATTTAGATTTAGACTAATGTCTTCTTTGTTTGACCGTTAACTGGCACATGCTGCATAAACAACCACTCAGCAGGGGGGTTTCAAATCAATGAGATATATTTTTCCTTAGCAAATGTTGCGCTGGTTACAACGGATTTGTGGCATGGAAGACTAAAAGAGCTGTACTGATGTATAGTTAAAACAAGGCAGACTAAGTTAGGGTTATGAAAAGTATTGTGGTGTAATGAAATGGTGATTGTTTAAGTGGTAATAATGCTAAGTGGACTTAATTCCTAGAAGGGGAATGTATTTAGCATCCAGTTCCTCTTCCCAAGGAATAGAGTCACGTTCCACAGTATGCCTACATAAGCCAATGATCAGCAACAAAACAGGAAGCAGTTACCACTTAGATGGGGAAGGCAAGGGTGAAGGTGCAGTATAAGAGACATTGTGGATTTGGTAAGTGTTTTAGTATTACATTGGAGACGGATTAAGTTTAGTAAGGAGAAGTGGTATGTTAATTCAGGGTTTGGTGAGGTTAAGGGTTTGGTTAAGAGGAGGGATGTTGTTACTGGTATTTGCATACAAACTGCTCAGCTTCATCAACTCTCTTCCATGCCATAAAGATGACGGGATCTAGCGGTAACATTTTTCAAAAATAAACCCTGTCATTGTCGGAGAAAGGTTTGTTTTCCATTTGACCCTGAGTTACAGTTTTTTGTTAAATGTTTAAGATTCAGGGGACTTGATGTATTTAAACAGGTTTGTGATTATGTTATTATTATGATCATATACCTCTACTTGTCTCTGCATCAAAGTCAACATAGTACTTGATGTTTCTTTAACGCAGACTTTAATTGTTCCATCGTGGCCGAATGGACTTGTCTTTCTGCTTTAATCTTAAGCACTTAGTTGTCCTCTGTTGATATTGATGTGTGGAAATACTGCTATTGTAAATGTGTATTTACTGTACTGAATATGCAATAACATTTAGCTTCTTTGAAATAGCTTGTGTTTCATTTAGGAGTCATATCTGAGGATAATTGATGGTTTCAATTCAAATATTTTTTGTTGGTTTAAAACCGTAACTTTACCAAATTGAGAACATCATGTTAATGTGTGCACCTTCAGATTCCCAAATAAATATGAGATGATGATTTATTGAATTGTTTTGAGTATTATTTTAATTCCTGAAGATTTCAAAAACGTTTCGAAAGTGGTTTTGTTTTATCAAAAACCACAGACCATGATTGATACAAATATAAAACAATATAAATCAAAAATACCATTTAATATTCACAAAAAGAAAACCTAGAACAACACACACAAGTACCACACACTGTCTGTGTATTTACTATAATATCCATTTCAAGGAGTTTTAAACTCAATGGGACTTACCTGGTTGAATAGAATGGTTCACACCTCATATTTACAGCATTCTATTCAACAACATATCATTAACATCTGTGATTTAAACATTTACAACATAAAAGTGGTTTTAATATTTTCCTGAGCACTTTAAACAGAAGCTGTTCCAGTCAAAGCAATTAGAGCCACCAAAACCTGAGCACCAAACTTTAAGGTTTTGGCAATCTCTTACTTGCAAACGTTATGCAACATAGCCTCCATCCCCAAACATAGAAGACACAGAGTCAAGACTAGAATAAGTCTTACCTTTCGAAGAGATTCTTTTAGACTTTTTCAATAGGAACTGTAATATTATAATATATATAATAAAGTACCGGAGAGCAGCCCATGATAAGCATTTGCGTGCAAAGTAAAGTAGCCTACCTGAGGCTAGCTTCAGGATAGCTTAGTGCATTTTTTGACACTTTATAGTGATTTGTGTTTATGTTGTGAGTGACACTGAACCATCCAAATATAAAGTCAAGTCTTCAGGTTGAGCTGTCATTTTCTCTTTTCACTCACCGCTAATATCTACACACCTGCTGGACACTGTGGAGGTGGTGGGAGACAGGAGTCCACAGCGAGCCCGGGTCGTCAAGGGCCGTTGACGGCCGGCCGGCCAGCCCTTTAAAAGAAATTGTTTAACATCATCATTTAAATTGCGCTGACGGCCACACGAAGAGAATGGATTAGACGCCGCGGCAGACAGGGAGAATGAAAAAACATGGATAAAAATCAAAGAAAACGAAAAGAAAATGTGGGTCCGAGAAGGCAAGAGAAAAAAAGGTGAAGTCACTCGCAGGTGAAGCATATAAATGTCGCAAATTGACAGACCTTTTCATGGGCGCGGGAAGGGGGGTGCTGAGGGCGCTGCAGCACCCCCTAGCGGCAGGCAGGGGGTGCGGAGCTCCCCTGTCTGAATTATTATTTGACGGTTATTGCTGCTCCCGCTGTGCATAATCTGTGTAATATGTAGCCAATAAATTCCACATTGTTGGTTAAATAATATTTTGGCCTGCCCCGAATGTTTTTTCTGTAGCCCCGGACAATTCTACCTCAATAATATAATACATTAACCGTGCTTTACGTGAACCTCATCAAGACACTAGAAAGGACGGCAGGACTGTAATTTCCCGTGTTCAGTGAATGCAACAGAGGCAAGACACCAGACCAATCAGAGAGTTGCATGGAAATAAAAGTGTGCTTGTGTCATTCAAGCTCGCAGCTCTGTGTGTGTGCGGAAATAGCGCATTTAGTGTGTGTGAGAGAGGGGGAGAGAGAGAGGGACCGGTGCCAGCAGCAGGGAGCGTGTTGTTAGCATCTGGTTAGCTAGCTGCACTAACGGACATACGGATCTGTTTGTTCCACAACAAGCTGAGGAGAGCTCTCCTCTCAGACAGAGGCTCAGGTGAGCTAAAGGACTCTCTGAGTGTTTAGATAGTTAACTTTAGTCTAAGTTATCTCACTGGGTCTCAAACGGTTTGGTCAAAAATTATTCAAAAGATTATTTCCGCGGCACACCTTCATATGATCATTATAGTTATAAAAAAAATAAGAGAATAAAGGAAAAACAGTTATGAAATACTATATGGCAGTAAAACAAGAATACAGTTTGAAAGGGGAGTGATTTGTAAAATATCCATAAAGAAAAAGAACATCTGCTTACAGTTGTGTTTCATCTGGGTGTTGAGAGATGTATCCATAGATCTCTTAATGTTGCTCTCAAAGTGCATCAGATTGACGCTTTAACTTCAATATTTAAAAAAAATCTTCCCGGGGGAGCATCCCCCCGGACCCCCCTAGAGTAGGTGAGGTCCGCTCCCCACTCGTAAAAAATAGCACTTTACCCCTGCCTATATGCCGTGAGCTGATTATCGAGCCTTCATTGTAACAGTCGCGGGTTTACTGTGTGTTTGCGTGTGGGGAGTTTTTTTGTGCGTGCTCTATAGTGCCCGTAATAATGTTCACTGGAGTCCAGCACCTCAGCACCCCCACTCAAAATACCTTCCCGCGCCTCTGGACCTTTTTGGCAGCAGCGCTGCTACAAGCACTATCATCAGCAGCTTAGAACAAGTGCAAGATGATGAAGAGAATGATGAGGGCGCGAGTTCAGATACAGCCAGCCTACTGCGTTCATGTTGAGGGACAGAGTTGAGCTGGTGGAAGAACCAGCTCACATACAAGTGCAGGGCAAGAGCAAGAGGTGGGTGAAAATTATCCCTTAAACTCAGTGGCGTTTTCTCCTGGAGGCCAAGGATTGTAGTTATAATTTTAATAAATAAATAAAAACAGTTCGTTTAGTTTCGGTAATTATTCTGTGGTGTTGCTGCCGGTGTCGGTACCAGATGTGTTCGCGGTACCATATGTGTTCGGGGTCCGTCTCTTACCAGTGACGTCACGACGTACGAAGTCAATGACGTCACGCATCGTGATTGGCTGTACGGTAATTTACCCACGCTTTCTAGACTAGAGCAGAGGGTTTTTTGGATCATTACATTACATTGCATTTAGCTGACGCTTAAGTGCATTCGACCAACAAGATAACAACTTGAAGAAATACAATACAAACTTGAAGAAAAACAAAGACGAATGAGGAGAAGAATAAGAGAAATCGAAGGTAAGAAGTATATAACGTAATATGGTAGGTAATATGTTCAGTGCCGTTGGTACGTTAGTTCAAACCAAACAGTAACAACGGACTATTTTTCTTTGCGGATGCATGTCAATTTAAATCAATACATACAACTATTTCACATGTACAATATTTTCTTAGCCCTAATACTTAATACTACTTATTTCGTTTTGATTGTTATATTTGATTATATTATATATTATCAATAAATTATATATTATATATCAATATGATATACTTTTCTATATAATAGATTATCAAAAAAAGTATTTATTAAGTAAGGGATAATGTGCAGCAATCACAATCAAGTCCACAATCGAATCCATAAAGACAAAGTAAATCTGTTTACAGTTTTTTCGTATGGATGTTGAGAGGTATCCATATATCTCTTCGTTTTGCTCTCAAAGTGCACCAGATTGATGCATTTAACTTCAATATTTAAAAAAAATCACTCCAAAGGGAATGCTTGTTCTTCCTTCTGTCTGTCTGTATCTGTGTATTCTCATGTTCCAATTAACCCAGCCAAGTTTTTCTACTTTTGTGTCTATATCGACGCCGGGATCTTGAGTCGAGGCTGATCCTCTTGCTGTGGTCCCGCATCCTCTATCCTGAGTTCTGGATTAAGTCGTGGACTTCGGGTCGTGGCTGAACCTGTCTCTGCGGTCCTGCCTGGGTCTCGTCGTGCTGCCTCCCTGAAGGCTCCCACAGGATTGTTGACATCTTCGTGGATTCATCCTCTTATTATAGACACATGCATTTCCTAACATTCGGTCTACCTATGTAAATGTATTATCTCTTCGATTTACACACGGCATCTATTGCACGTCTGTCCGTCCTGGGAGAGGGATCCCTCCTCTGTTGCTCTCCCCGAGCTTTCTCCCATTTTCCCCTTTAAACTGTGGGGTTTTTTTTCTGGAAGTTTTTCCTTGTACGATGTGAGGGTCTAAGGACAGAGGGTGTCGTTTTCTTCTCATACTGATATTCTGAACAAACTGCTGTTGCATTAGCTGTAAAGTGTCTCTACTGTAGGGTATTTTTATTATTTGTACAGCACTTTGGCTCGACCAAAAATCGTTTATAAATGTGCTATATAAATAAAACTTGATTTGATTAATTTGATTTGAAAGGGTGTGCGCCAAGGTTCCATATTAGGACCAATAATTTCACCATATACTGTATGTAAATAATCTCTAATAATTTTTCAAATGCTGCTTTCCATTTTTATGCAGATGATACTGTTATTTATTGTTCATCCTCTTCTATAGAGCAAAGTTTTGATTTCCTCCAGTCTGCCTTTGATGTTATTCCATCCCGTTTATCTCAACTCAAGTTAGTATTAAATGCAGACAACTCCAAACTCATGATATTCTCAAATGGCAAAAAGTTTACTTCTTTTCTCCCCAACATTTGTACTGTTCAAGGGACTGACATTGACATTGAAGGGTCACTACATACACATATCTAGGTTTTATTATTGATCAGAACTTATCTTTCAAGTGACACACTGAAAATGTTGTTTTAAAATTAGGTTTCTCCTTTCAGAAAA
Source organism: Notothenia rossii (assembly GCF_949606895.1). Taxonomy (NCBI): domain Eukaryota; kingdom Metazoa; phylum Chordata; class Actinopteri; order Perciformes; family Nototheniidae; genus Notothenia; species Notothenia rossii. The sequence goes on along the minus strand of NC_136912.1, from coordinate 79,091,610 downwards.
GGAAACATTTGATCTCTGCAACGTTTTTACCAGTATTGGATTCTGGTGATCTGCTTTACATGCATGCCTCTGACCAGTGCCTAAAGAGTTTGGATATTGTGTACCATTGTGCATTATGTTTTATTACATATATATATATATATATATATATATATATATATATATATATATATTGTGATTTTGGAATAAATATGCACTTTATGAAAATTATTAGTTGGTTACTGTTAGTTAAAAACAGTAAGGTTAATACTGGATGTTTGTTACACTTGGATATTATGTTTTCTGTAACACTTGTAACATAATTATTCTCCAGTTTATGCATTTGAGTGACTTGCAGTTAATGCTCGACATTCAATTCAAAACCTTTATTTATCCAGGTAAAATCCCATTGAGATCAATGATCTATTTTTCAAGGGAGACCTGCAGCAGTAGGTTCCACATGAAGACATAAAAACATAAACAACAGAACAACAAAAGGACATCATACAACAAAAATTACAGGGATTACAATTTACATATCTATCCACATGTACAGGTACCAACAGCATCTGACTGTGGAGCATCCAACCGAGCTTTAAAAACATGTAGTGGTACCAGCTTGCTAATTTTACATTATTTTTGCAGACTGTTCCAAGTTAGTGGAGCTGCACATCTAAAAGCTTTCTTCCCTAAGACAGTCCTAGCACTTGGCACATTTAATAAAACCACAGCATGAGATCTCAGGCAATAAGTACTTTCAATTTGCCGAGAGATCAGGGAGCAGATATAAGATGGTACTTTATCCAACATGGCTTTGTAAATGAAAATGTACCAGTGACTGAGCCTCAGTACAGTAAGTGATGGCAAAACCGCCTTGGTTTACAGTGTACAGTGATGCGTAAGTGCTTTACAGTTTGTCACAAATCTCAGTGCACTGTGATAGTAAAACATTATTGTGGTGTCATTATATATCCAAAGCAGTCAGAAGTCAGAAAATCATTAGTGATGTTTAACCACTCAGAAGACAGCCCATCAAAAATGAACACATTGGGACTTTTCAGAGAGGTAGTTCATCTTCTACATATAATAACGGACAAAGTAAAGAATGAAGTGTAGTCAATGTTTAAATGTTCGGAATTTGACCGTGTATGATGGTCCTCTTGAGTTGCGTACAGCCAATGGCGTACAGCCATTGCTCCGTTTTCATGTTTTTTTAACATGTTTTTCACACGCTAGGAGCATAGGAATAATTAAATTCGGTTCGTCATGATCTGTAGATGTGATTTGCCCCCAAGCACCCCTGGGTAAATTACCGTACAGCCAATCACAATGCCTACAATGCGTGACGTCATTGGTAAGAGACGGCCCCCGAACACATATGGTACCCCGAACACATCTGGTACCGACACCGGCCCATCTCTCCCCCATTCTCATTGAGTATTTTACAAGGAGTGAAACAGCGCCCCTCTAGATGTTATGGTGAAATAGTAGATTGCACTCTGTTGCGAGAGGAGGCCAGCCGAAATTGGCTTCCCTGCCTCACAATCCAATCAAATTGCATCAACTTCAGTTCCTACTGTGACTGTCATCACCGCCCTTAAAAAGTAGCAAGCAACTGAAGCAAGTGCAATTATGGAGGGTGGCGATTTGGAGTATTTCATCAAAAATAATGTTACTAAACTTCCGCTACAGCAGCAACAACAAATACATCTGATGACAGGCCAATGCCCAAACTGGAGCTGTGTACAGCGAGGAAAAAAGGAACGAATCGGACGTAAAACTTTAAATAATAAACACCGGGTTTCTAACATTTAACATTTGATGTGGCCCCCAAAACACGTTACTATGTTTAGATCAGATATGTGGGAAGGCAGTCAAGCAACGTGTAAAAAAGCCTCAACCCCAAGTGAGTTTGTAGTCTTAATGTTAGCGTGTGTGCTTAGCTGTAAACACAGTGGGATGGGTGACCAAAACGTCCCCGTTTTCGGTGGCCGGTAGCCTAGCCTACCCGGTTGAAACTCCCGAAAATGTTCCCGTTTTTGAATGTGCGTTAAAAAACATAGAGCAAGGTGAAATAAAATGTTACATGTCAGTAAAAACAGAGTAACAGTGTTGTGCCTGTTTGTAGCGTTAGCGTATTGCTTCTTCTACTACTTCTTCTTCTACCTCTTCTCCCTCTCCTTCTCCTTCTTCTTCTACTACTTCTTCTTCTTCTTCTTCTAATTCAATGTACCTTCCCGCAAAATATTGGACAAAAGAAACTCGGCTGGTAGTGTCAACTAAATCCATAGTATTACAAAAAAAGTGCTTTAAACGAGGTAAATTACGAATGTATGTTCTCAATCGCCAAGTGTACACTAGTACATTAGTTTGGATTAGATTTATTGTCCCCAGGGGGAAATTCATTTCCACAGCACAGTGAAAACAATATGAAATCAACAAAAAATAAGACAGACAACTACAGATAGCACCACACATCATGCCCTAACTACTGTACTACAAACTACTAGGGGACTTTATGTTTAGTCTGTGTCTGTCCATTTGGTGTAGTATTGCATCCAATTTTACATTTGTTTTATATATTAGTCCCTTGCTTATGATTTGCCAGGTTTTAGGCCATGGGTTTGAACATTAAATCCTGGAAATAAAAAATAAACCAGATTAATTTTTCTTTAATCCTGATATATAGATAGTAAGTAAATCTGTATAGGAAGACGAGAAAAGGTTATGGTATAATTACAGAGCATGTCAATTTATAAATTGAGGAAATCAATGTTAGACTGTTAACCAAAGGTGCAGGGATGTATGCACTGTACTTCACTTTAATTAATGAGAGCTGTGTATGTTTTGCAATAGAATGAGCAAACAAGAGAAAGGATTTATGTTAATAAAAAAAACAATCACTGTATTATGTAAGTTCTTCAATTTACATCGATACACAACAGAAGGGGATGTTTTGGCCTTTGAACAATTTGATGTATGTTTTAGTGTAGTAAACGGTCCGTTCTGATTCACAATGCCTTATTTTCAGGGCGTTTTAGTAGAGCCAAATACGTCAACTTGTGTATGCATGAGGGCACCGTGTGTGTATGCGTCTGTATTTTTGTATCATTTTGAAGTGCTGGCCACCGAAAACGGGGACGTTTTGGTCACCAATCCCACTGTGTTTACAGCTAAGCACACACGCTAACATTAAGACTACAAACCCACTTGGGGTTGAGGCTTTTTTACACATTGCTTGACTGCCTTCCCACATATCTGATCTAAACATAGTAACGTGTTTTGGGGGAAATAATTATTTAAGGTTATTTAATAATTGTGACATTTATTTTACTTTTCGATGGATGAATGATGCTCAAAGTGAGGGGGCAAAGAATACAATTGAGGGGGCAATGCCCCCTTTTGCCCCCTCGTGGCGCCGGGCCCGTTGCACATGCGTCAACTTTGGGCAGAAGTTTACTGTACTCGACTTTTGTTGTAATATAATGTTTATAGTTATGTTATTCATACGACACATCCCCATTCTAATATTAAGAATAAAACCCAGTAGGCCTATGCCTATTTTTAAATTACATCAGATGTTATTTAGCCGACGCATTGTACAAAGCCACTTAAATACACTTCAATATTAGACATGCCTAAACAATTTTGTTGTCTTGCTCATTATCACAGACGCCCTCATGACATCTTGTTTCCCCCCTCCCCCCCCCTGTATCACCTTGCTATTTGTTTTTTCTATTTTTCAATTAACCATAGGCCTACATTTAGAAGATCAAGATAATATGTGATTATCTCTCCTCCTGTTCATGGAGCCAGAAGCAGCTACTTTTGTCCGAGTTTCCATGAAGGCAGCAGCAGCTCACACCTGGCGCTAATCAGCGGATGATTGGCTGGGCGGCTCTTAGCAGCTTCAGGGCTCTGCTGCTCTGTGTTTGTAGACTCCTCCGATCAACATGAAGCTGCCAGGACTGCTGCCTGGGTTTTTACTCCTCTGTACTTCCCTGGGAAGCTCCGAGGGGTCTCACCCTAAACCGGCCTGCCGCTATCCACCTTCACAGTGGTGTCGGTCCCTCGAGATAGCAATAGCATGCAATGTGAGTAGGACAATATTTACAACTGTCTATTTTATTCCTGTAGCATATGGTGTCATGGCATAAAATGCTTCGATATTGTAACACAAAGAAAGCTGAATGGTCCTATAAGACAATAACAGTTGTTTATGTTTAAAGATGATGATGTGAAGATAAATAAATACAATTAAAGCTAAATATGGAGAGAGGGGTTTTATGTTTTACTATATTTCTGTTATTTATCTGTAAGTGGGATGTACTTCTCTCATTTTTGCTTCTTTTGCTGTTGAACTTTGATGTGTCTTTTTATATATAGTTTATTAGAATAAAATAGGAACTTACAAGCCAAACTATATGTTTTACTATTTACTTTCCATCTTCTCGGTCGTGATGGCCTGCTGTATTAATTATCTTGTAGTATGTGAGAATTCAAAACAGTAAATGTACTCAATATTTGAAATACCAAACAACTTTGGTTCATCTCATGAATGAGAAAATAGTTGATTTAGTCTAAAACTTTTTTCCATCTAATCTTTGAAAAAGGGAATTCTGGTTTATATAATAGAAAATGTGTTTTAAATATGATGTAACATTTTTTTAGCAGCATTGTGATAAACATGAAAACTCCCTGTCTGTTATTTAAATGAGAGTCATGCCTCAGAAATTGAACAGCAGTGGTTCTTCATGTGACCGGACAAACGCTTAATCAGTTTAAAGTTGGGGGGGGAAAGCAAAACAGTTTTATTATCTTTGAAATTAATTAGGCCCTTGGCTCATGTTCAATATGCTCATTGGAGAGGGTCCTAAAAATACGGCTTCGAAAAGCAAGTAGTAGCTGTAAACAGTTAATCAAACAACCTTTAAATGTTTTAGTTCAAAAACTATACTGTTGAATTAGTTTCCATTGTAAAAAACGCAGGAACTGTTCTGATCTTATCTCATCATTAACAAAAAGCATACCCAGTTGTAATAATGTAATTTCATTAAAAAAATGGTGTTTTAATTTGGCATCAGTTACAAAAAAACGTATTTAACAACTTTTTACTTGTACTTTTAGCTTATTTCCAATAAACTATCATCTATGTGAAGAATATATTGGTTTAAATGTGGCTTAGCCTTAGATCATCACAAGCTGTATGTCTTTTATACATTTGACACATTTCATCCATCTATTTCTGTTTCCAGGTTCAGAAGCAGTGTATGGAGTTAAATGCTACCAGACCGAGCCGGGCTGTTCCTCCTGTGTCCGTCACTTTGTACTATGAGATCTTGTGTCCAGGCTGCAGAGGCTTCATCTCCCAGCAGCTCTTCCCCACCTGGACGATGCTGCAGGACATCATGACCGTCACTCTGGTCCCCTACGGGAACGCCAAGGTACCCTGATCCTCGTGACCTCGTCCTCTGTAAATAGCTATAAATACAATCATGAATCATACGCAGACTAATAGTTCAAACTTTTCTTTTAGGAGCTTCCATCAGTGAATTCTCCCTTCACCTGTCAGCATGGAGAGGCTGAATGCAGAGGGAACATGATTGAGGTTTGAATGTTTCATTACGCACACTGTCACTTTTTAACGGTGCAACATGCTGACATGAGGTTGATTGATGTGTTCCTCAGGCATGTATCATCCATTTAACCGGACACTCAGCCTTTCAGATCATCTACTGCATGGAGTCTGCTGCAAATGTCCTGAATGCTGCCCAGCCTGTGAGTATCTACAGCAGGGGTAGCCAACACGGTGTCCGCGGGCACTTATTCGCCCGCACGTGCATCGTGAGTCGCCCGCGGGGCATGTTCTACAAATAGCTCGCCAAGCAAATCCAAAATATAAATAATAAACAAAACAAAAAAGGAAATGTAATTTTAAAAGAATCTACCCTATGCATAAACGAAACCTCAATCATAGTGAACTCTATCTACATCTATCTAACACCCCTCCTCCCCCCACCCCCACAATGAATATCGACCAATCACTTTCTTGCTTGATTTGCGGGACCAGCGTTGAAGAAAAGCAATGTGGAGCAGTGGCAGCTCACCACTTCATAAGGAGTATGATTCTGGCAGAATGTATACAACACATCAGCCCCATAGAGTGCCACAGTGACGCGTCCTAAAACCCGGAAGTAAGTTAGCATTTTACCACTTCCGGTTCCTTCGACAAAGACCAATGCAATTTCTCCGGAGGAGTTTACTTCCGGGTTTTAGGACGCGTCACTGTGGCACATGTCCCCCCCCACTTTTCGAAATCCCGTTTGTGTCCCCCCACTTTACAAATATGTTTATTATTATTTTTTAACGCAAGCCGTCATCGCCACGGAGGAGCACACAGCCTCTGTGAGCAAGCGAAAGAAAGAGAGAGAGCTAGGGAGAGCACACCTTTATCTATTTAATATAGATAACGTAAGAAATCATTCCAATGTATAGGACAGTAAAAAAAACAGTTTAAAACGGGAGTGATTAGTAAAATATGCATAAATAAAAAGAAAGAATGCTAAGGTAACATAAGATAAGAATAAACAAGTTTAAATGATTTATTGGTTGTGATCATATTCTAAAGATGTTTGGATTATTGAAAAGTATACAGCTCTCTTTCATACGAGTGTTGAGAGCTGTATCCATCAATTCGTTTTGTGCTCAAAGTACACCAGATTGAGGCCTTTCACTTCAACATTTAAAAAAGCGTCTTCCAAATAAAGCATGTTAAAATAATTAAAATACATTTTCTTTTAGTAAACATTGAAAACGTGTCCCACAGACCCAAACAGCACACAAAGGTTAAAGGTCAGCATATAATAATGTTAAAATGTGCTAAATACAGGGTTCCTGCAGGTTTCGCCAACTCAAATGTAAGACTTTTTAAGACCACTTTGAATAGAATTTAAGACCTATTTAACGGCAACAAAGTAGGAAGAAAAATGGCTATGAAAGAAGAAATATATGTCCCATAATTACTTACAAAGTAAATGTATTCATGTTCAACATAAGAACAATGACTGAAAATAACAACATAACAGTACAGAACTGTCTTAGCGTGTTAGACAAAAAGTGTGTGTGTGTGTGTGTGTGTGTGTGTGTGTGTGTGTGTGTGTGTGTGTGTGTGTGTGTGTGTGTGTGTGTGTGTGTGTGTGTGTGTGTGTGTGTGTGTGTGTGTGTGTGTGTGTGTGTGTGTGTGTGTGTGTGTGTGTGTGTGTGTGTGTGTGTGTGTGTGTGTGTGTGTGTGTGTGTGTGTGTGTGTGTGTGTGTGTGTGTGTGTGTGTGTGTGTGTGTGTGTGTGTGTGTGTGTGTGTGTGTGTGTGTGTGTGTGTGTGTGTGTGTGTGTGTGTGTGTGTGTGTGTGTGTGTGTGTGTGTGTGTGTGTGTGTGTGTGTGTGTGTGGGCTGTGCACAATTATGAAAACAACATAATCGAAAAAAAAGATTATTTTGCTTTGCTAGGTTGTGACAGTGCACTACAACATATTTGATCTAATTAATTTTAGTCTAATTTATTTATCATATTTATATATGTTAAGTAGCTTGTGGAAGTGCGCTCCAAAATATTTGTTGATCTTGTTTATTGGTATTTATTATTTTGAGATTTATTTAAATGTATAATTTATTTTTGTATTGGTTTTTCAGTTGAATTATACATTCAGGGTAATCAACAGTTAAACAGATACTGTTCAAATTATTATTTTTAAAATTCAATAAGTGGATGTTTTCAAAGTCAATGAATAATCGTATTTAATAATCATGATATTAATTATTGACCAACATAATCGTGATTATTGTCATAATCGAGCTGTGTGTGACAGTCAGTCAGTCACAAAGTCAGTCAGTCAGTCAGTCAGTCACAAGAGCTATATTCAGAGCTCTGCTGCCTTGGTTACACTATTTCATCGTTGCTGTTGTATGATTGGTGTTTACTGTAGCTACGGTATTTAGCGTCTACAGCACCTCCGCTTTTAGGGTTGAGCTCAACTCAGTGAAAGCACTGCCTGCTGACCAATCAGAGCTCAGTGTGCTGAGTTTATAGCGATGAAGTCATATTACAGGAGAATGGAAATACAGAAAAGCTGCCGTTGCAGGAAAGACGGCCGGCAAAAATCACAGACTGCGTGAACGTGAACATTAATAGAATATCACCTCCCATCTTCAGAGCAATCTGACTATTATAACATTAGCGTTAAGAAAGCTTACTTAAATATCTGCCACAACATAACCGGATCAAAGTAACATTTAAGTACAGTCCGCGGCATATCACATCATAATGTATCATATATTTCCTTATCTGAGTCAGCTGAGTCGTATCTGGCCGTGCAACACTCACAGTGTCACATACTGTTTGCAGAAGTATTATTTTAAGCAACACATTAAGTTGACGAAACACTTGAGTCAAATGTAATTAAAGTCAGATCCACTCGTGTCTTAGACGGGGCAGTGATATCATAAAACTGTTAATACGCATTCAAACACTTTTTCTGTTACCAGCTGTATTCACCTTGCAGGTGCAGCTATGTGGCTTTTATCCTGGATAAAGTGTTTAAGTCATGGATGTTTAAAGTTTAACTTCTTCATAAGTCTAATATTATAGTTGACTTTTCATTCAGGAAGTATGACGCTGTGCTGTCAGTGCACTTCTCCATGTTTGTGATTGGTCGAATGCTCCAAATACCACTCCTTTCATGTGAACGCGCACCTAACTAGATAGGGCACGGCTGGCTTGAGCGATCCACTTGATAACCAGCGTCGTAGTACCGTTTAGCGAGAACGTGTATGTTTTGGATTAGGCCAACCGGCTAACTCAAACATATCCAGGTTAGGAAAATCCAGCTTTGTCTCTGATCAGATTCTCTGTACATAAATATCGGAGTCACTTTTCGTAAAATCCTTAATAGATTTTTGCTTTGTGAAGCTTGCATCCCTCCAAATGTTACAACCTAAAAACTTTTTAATGTGTGATTTGGTAGGAGCCATAGTAAGAAGCTCTGTAAACTATTGACATAAAAAGTGAAATGTTCCTTTAGAAAACATCAACAAAAGTAAATTAGTCTGCACATGCTAACTTTACTGTGTCAAAAACTGCATGGGCGGTGGTTTCAAAACATATCTAAACCTTTTTAAGACTCCTGCTTTTATCTATGGATATATGTGTTTCTCAATGTGTGTGTCAGTGTCTCCAGCTGTACGCCCCCTCCGTCTCCTGGGCGAGGGTCTCCTCCTGTGTGACGGGCAATCTGGGAAACCAGCTGATGCACGCCAACGCTGTCATGACCAGAGCGCTGAGCCCCGCTCACACACACGTCCCCTGGGTCACCTTCTACGGGGTAAAATGCACACAGCTAATAATGATGGATACAAAGTGTTACCTAGACAACAAAGTAATGCAGTTCTTAGTTCCACTTTTCTTGACCAAAAAGGTAGAATAAGACTTTTTAATTATTTTGTCAGAACATTTTAGTCACTACTCAAATATAAAGACTGATCTGCAGAGGAGATGATGATTCTGTCTCAAACTATTTTAAAGGTTTAGTTTTAGCAAGAACTGTTTTGGCAATTGTTCAACCCCATACATATTTTTGTGGTTATAAGTGTACAATGTTAACTTTGTTCTCAAATTGAGAAACTGTCACAAAACCCTTTTTTTTTTTTTTCCCCCCCTGGTTGAATACAGTTTACTCATTCCAAAGGAACATTTTATAAATCAACATTCATTCTACTGAATGTGTTGTTAATAATTCTACAACACATATTCAAAAGCTGTGAAAAGCACTGTAAACTGTGAGGTTAAAATGGTACCATTATTTCTCTGGACCCAGCTATAATCTAATTTTGATGTTCTCCATTATATTTGAAGGTCAAATAAGGATCTTATAAAATACTCAGAATAATGATACTGTAGTCTACTGCTGGATGTGTGTCTGTAATGTATAGCTGCTTTAAATTGATTTAAAGATCATAAACGGTTTGTGTTCCAGGAATACACAGACGATAACGAGGACAAGGCAATGTCGTCCCTCTTTAGCTTGGTTTGCCAACTCTACAAAGTAAGGACTATATTATTTATATATTTTTCTTGTTACTGTGACTCTACTTTGGTAATTTGGTTACTATCAGTGCTGGGAGAAGAACTCTTATGAAAGGATGCCAAAGAGGGAGAGAGTCGTTCTGCTCAATCTGACGATGTGTATCAGAACTAAAATGCAGGTTTTGTTTGAATATTTGTCAGTTAACCTGCGGGGGTGTGTGTGTGTGTGTGTGTGTGTGTGTGTGTTTGACTAACTGTGTGTGTTGTGTCTTCAGGGTGTGAAGCCTCCAGCCTGCAACGGAGCTCCGGTCAGACTGAACAGAAGCTTCTGCTGATCACAACGGCAAATAATAACATGCATACCGTACCAAACGGCATCAAAATCACGTTTAATATAGTTGATAACTGTGGATGCGAGATCATGCAGTGTGGGTTTATTTTGAAAGTGGAATAAATGCGTGTGACATAGTTCTTTAATTTAGAGTTCTTCCACTTGAAAGAAAAGTTTTGAGCCATATAATAAACAAAACAAAAAATCAAACGCATTGATGGATTTTCATATTATTTATTGGCATTTTCAATTAAAAAACTCCAGAGAGTCTTTTGGCTTAGAAGGAGAAACTAAAATAGTTATTTTCTTTGACAAAACAAAACATTGGAGTGACAGGTGTATACGTTTTAATGTATACTTGAATTTTAGGCTCCAGAACATAAAATTAAATGTCCTATGATACAGTACTTTGTCTCGACAGACACTTTTGAAGAATACATATCTTTTTATAGAGGTTTGCACGACACAGAGGCTGAGAAAACAGACAGCATGAACATTAATGTTGGCAGTATCAGCACGACACAACAACAGAGACACGTTTAACACTGTATGGCACTGATGTCTTCCTGTAAAGAGCCACTGCTAACATGCCGAGCTAACGCCAACAATCACTGAGATCTGAAATCTACTGTTAAATATTTAAAACCATCCTACATGTTGAAATGCCATGCCGAACTTGTATGTTTGGCATATTTCTATTTTTTGGGCTGTGTCTTTGTAATGTATGATGTAAAATATAGAACAGTGTTTTTACTTTATTGATTCTTTTTGGGATGTGTGTGAAGCTTTAACTGTTTAAAAACTACTATACAAAGAAAGCTTTACTTACTTGCCTGTTCTGCATGAAGATAGAGGAACTTTGAACAACATCTTAAAATGATCCGTCACTGTGCTAACTACTCAAGCTTGAGTTTATTGCATATTTAAAAACGTATCTCTTCCTTTGCTTCAGGAGAGCTAGTGGAAAGCTTCTTCGCTTTTACTGTCACAGAGAGCAAAGCACTACATTTAAAGCAATTTTCTTTTATATTTTTTTATAACATTATACAAAATACTACATTTCTGTTGGTCTTAGCTCCTGTTTTTATTTCAGTCAAAATGTAATTAACTTGAGACTGTGCTTTTAAACCGATGTTAAGCAGGAACTATAACTTCATAGCAGTGTGAGTTGAAAGGCTTTACTGCACACAGACATTTGGTTCCAAGATCCAACGCTGGAAAAGGGAGAGGTAGCTTAATGTGCCACAGAGCAACTTTTAATAATTAGGCCTAACATTTTTTAGAAGAATCTTTATAGCTTTCCAAGGGCAACTGCTCTAAGCAGAATACAGATTAAAGAATGGGCAGCATTTGTATTTAGAATATGAATGTTGATGTTGTCAATTCAATATAAAAGTATCTGGGACAACCCTAATAATTTCTTCCGATTTGTTGAGATTTTATTATTTCCGAAAGCCCGGGATGGAGCAGTTTTATTTGATTTTTTTCAGAATTGTAGATCAAACGATGCTTTGGCTCGGCATGTTCAAACAGCATAATGGTCCTTTAACAATAGGCTCCCACCACTTCTATCACATGTAAGGCTGATCAGTAAAGCTTACTAGCTGACTTAATGAAATACTGTTTTCTACGAGTGCCTGACCAGGAAGTGCATCATATCTCTGTGTAGTGCGTGCTGCTTCCTGGTCTTTCTACTTCAGCGACTCCTGAAACTACACACATGTTCAAGTTGCAGCTATCTGGTTAGGACAGGGCTGCACAGACTGATCATGAGCTACACAAAATCTAACAGACGGTCGGCTTTAAATACTGGTAACACGTATCATTGGTAAAAACTAACTCTATAAAGTCATTGACTTTGATACAATCATCAGGTTAAAATCTCTTGTGTAAAAATGTACAGCATCGTAGGCTGGCAGGTGATCGTGTGTTTTCAACACTTATGGCACACAGTCATATCCCATTCGGGCACTTTCTATCAAATGAGAATCGGTTTAGTTTGATTAATTTCTGTCAGCAACTTCTGATCTCTTCATCAGAGTTTGTCTGCAGGGCAGGAAAGGAACAGTATGGTGACTTATCTGGAAAGATTGCATCCAAATAAACAATCTTAATCTGTTTGTGTGGTTCCAGAAAATAAACAATCTTCAGCATGATATTCATTTTGAGGTGTAGAAATAACAAAATGTCCCAATCACTGGATTCATTTTATGATATTTCATAGTTGTGTTACTGTCAACAACCCCCATGAAAAGATAAAAAAGCAACAGCTGTCGATAGACCTCTATTGTTGTGCCGGAAATATTTAAAAGACATCAGTGAGCTACACTGAGACATATTGCTTCATTATGAGGATGTGCACTAGCTTATTTGAGATCAATCCTGATCCACTGTCCTGCTGTTGGAAATAAATAGCTCATTATTAATAATTATATAATAATATTGATATATATATAATACATGTTTAATCAGATAAAAGAAGTCCAATAGTCATGTTTGCTAAAAAAGTAGAATTAAATACAAATATCTTATATTTATGACACATTTTTAAAAATGCTCTCTGGGCTGAGAGCCGCAGGAGGAAAGTATTGAGAAACTAACATTTAGTCTTTTCATGGGATCTGCTCACAACAAGGAAACTGTTTAAATAACACCAGCAATGTCCTTCAAAAATAATCATCATCTGTTTCTGGGCTGCTGTCAGGCAAATATAAATGGAAGGTTACATGTTTTGTCTACATCATAATAATTTGTAGTTAAGCAGATCATAAGTGGGAACAATTTCTAATCTGACATCAGAAAGAATACTTTGTTGTTTCAAAAAGGCAGCTTTGGATTTAAATCTTGAACCTAGGATAAACTTAGAGAACATTGCAGTAATACATTTGCCTTTAAAAGTGCAAACCATGTGAATATCCTTTAGTTGCACCTGTTATATATTTCTTTTTTCAATAAACGGTTTAATGGGTTCCTTAAGAAACTGAGCCAAAAAGTAGCCTAACTACTTGTTATACTTTCAGACCACCAAAAGGTTGTGAATTTTGCTGTTGGTCCAGTCATTTTGTGAAATTGTTGATAATCGCTGATTTTCCTGCCCTGCCTTGTGGAGAGACGTGCTGTGTGATCCTCAGTCGGCCTGCAGTGGACGAAGCCCTTTGAGTGACTGAAGAGAAGAGCTGAAGGGCAGATACAGTAAAGTGCTACTGTGGAGGCACCCTGATAAAAAAATGCTTTTTAAGCACATAAACACAGACGAGACCAGCAAAAATGTACAACAAGGAACAGTTTGAAACTCTAAAACTATGACACCATTTAAAATCTCCTCAGGTAAAAAAATAAAGCCCAAACTAATTATACAGGTGGTGTCTTTTACATCTTCAACAGGCGAGACTGGGGTTCAGTCTTCTTCAGTGTTCAATCTCTGTGCTGCTACAATCAGGTTTAAATATATACTAAGTGATTGCTTCATTTGCCAAATCCTCTATTAAAGGGTTTTAATTAAATGCAGAGACGCGCCGTTAAACAAAGTCTCAGGTGTGTCTCTAGTTTGGAGGTAAATCAAACAGGAAAGACAGATGTGTTCGAGGGTGAGGGGAACCCTCTACATCCATGCTACATTAGATTTCCCTTCATACCCTGAGGTTTAGGTCCTTCGACTTACTCTCATCTACATCCTGTATTTGGTAAAATAAGTCATTTCTCACATCATTCTCAAACAAAGAAATCATACTCACTTATTCCAACGGTAATTCCATATCCTAAAATTCGAAACTATGGTGCAAAATATATAATATATATAAGACCCTGTCAAACCACGGCGTCCTCATTCTCGTGTCTGAATGTCACAATCAGTTATTTTAGAGGAAGACATTTCCTTTTACCTTTTGTTCATGTTAGAGTGTCCCGCCTCGGCTCCACTCACTCTTCTTCCTGGTTAAAATGCAGCAGTCTTTGTCTGGGACACTCTGAAGCTACAACAAAGCAGGACGGACACAATCAGGCACCCAAAGAGAGGCTGAGACGATTCATGTTGTCGAAATATAAAATAAAACCGGGGAGGGAACGTCCCTCTGTGCTCCAGAGCGGGTGTCTCCAGTGTAAAGGGACTGTAGTGATTTTACAGACTTTATCGGTAGAGGCCTGCCCCGCCCCCGCCTCTCCTCATCCCGTCTCCTGTCTCTCTGGGGGCGGTGGGGGGGGCAGGTGGTGCTGGTTGTTACGTACCCATACGAAGGCACGCCACCCCCTCCCCCTCCTGGCTCAGTTCTCGGTCCCTGTCGGCCCCCTCCCGTCCCGGGGAGGCCAGCGTCCTGTGGGGGCTCCGCAACGACATGGTAGCCAGGTTCCGGGACGGGTGAGGCGAGGGGGGACGGTACCTGCTGCGGGGGCCTGGGGACAGAGAGGGGGAGGAGGAGTCCCGCTGCCGCTCCCCACCTGACTCCTCCTCCAGGGGGCTCTCCAGGTCAGACTCCACCTCCTCCTCTTCCTCCTCTTCCTCCTCCAGAGTGAGTTCAAACTGGAACTTGTCCCCTCCTGAGGAGACAGCCCCCCCCGCTTCCACAGCCCCTGGCAGCGCCTCCACGAGGTGCTCCTCGGGGCTGGTGGGCGAGGGGCTGCGGGGGATCATGCTTTGGTACCACTCCCTGTTGTCCTCCAGGGTGTCCAGGATGTCCTGAGCGTCAGGGTGCACCAGGTCCGCCCATGTCTCCCACAGAGGGTGGACAACGTAGTCAATGAAGCCCACCTGGTCATAGAAATGATATATCATTAGTAGAAATCATAAACACACAAATATGACAGGAGTGCAATGAGTAAAACTAAATAAAAAGGCAAGCCGGTTTCAAATTCTGCTTACTAAAGAAAAACGATGCTAAAATTAAGAATTCAGTTCCTCAAGGACATTTTGGATGACTCTGAATGTCTTACCATTTATATTAATATTCTCATTGCTGACTTTTATCATTCTTATTTGTTATAATTGTGACTGTCATCACACATAGGTGCGCATGCGCGGAAGTAGTGTGTGAATTTTGAAAGCGTGTAGCTCCCGTCTCAAACTTTTTGAAAAAATCTGGTTATGAACGGATGATCAAGTTGTTCAGTCAAAGTCCACAGGAGAGTATAATGTGGGGAATGTAATGCCGTCGAAGAAATCAAGAAGAAAGGCTAAAGTGGCGTTAAATGAGAGCAGCGATCTGTCTGGAGTGGATGAAACACAAACAGCTGATGAGAGCGCCATGGACAGCGGGTCCTCACAGGTGAGCCACTCGGAGCTGTCGGCACTAATACGCTCCATAATGAGAGAGGAGATAGGGGCTGCTTTTGAGAGATTCCAGCCGCAGCTTGATACTTTAAAGGGAGAACTCGACTCATGTTGTCAGAGGATCGGTGATATGGAGGTGGGACTGACTGATGTGGATTCTAAGGTTGCTATACTCGAAACTGCAAACCAAAATCTAATGAAGGAAAACAAAGACATTAAAGACAAAATGGAGAGGATGGAGATTCAAACCAGAAAATGTAATATACGTGTCTTTGGACTGAGAAGGGATATAGAGAAGAGCGATCCCATTGCCTTTATGACAAACCTTTTAAAGGAGGTATTCGGAAATGCGCTCTCGTGTGAGCCGGCAGTAGAGATTGCCTACAGGATTGGCCAGGGGACTGATTTGAGACCCAGACCTATGATCGTCATAATGCAGAGATATCAAGCAAAGGAAGCTATCTTGAAGTTGGCAAGAAGCAAGGGAGAGATCATGTTCCGAGACATGCGACTGAAGATATTTCCTGATATCACTGCGGATATTGCCAGGAGGAGAGCCCTATTCAATGAACTCAGGATGAAGCTGCGTAAGGCTGAGGTGAGGCATGGACTACTGTTCCCCGCAACACTTATTGTAACCTTCAATGGACAGACAAAACTGTATCGGGACTGTAGTGAAGCTGAACATTTCTATAAAACAGTGATAAGCCCGAGTTCAACTAAGATCTGAAATGAAGGTGGGAAAGGACTGATGGACATGACGTATCAGATGGTTTGGTTATGCATATTAGGAGATGAAATTAATTATATTATGCAAAGGGAATTGCTGCAGTTGTGGTGAATTGTGTATTTGATTGTTTTCTTTTAGGCCAATATCCACTGGCCTATGAGTGATCTACTTTTTATTTAAAATTATTTACTTATCAACTGTGATTATGAGTTTATTGTGATTATTATAGCCCATTAGGAGATGAAATTAATTATATTATACAAAGGGAATTGCTGCAGGTTTGATGAATTGTGTTTTTGATTGTTCTCTTAGACCAATATCCATTGGTCTATGAGTGATCTACTTTTTATTTAAAATGATTTACTTCATCAACTGTGATTATGAGTTTATTGTGATTATTATAGCCCATTAGGAGTTGAAATTAATTATATTATACAAAGGGAATTGCTGCAGGTTTGATGAATTGTGTTTTTGATTGTTCTCTTAGACCAATATCCTCTGGTCTATGAGTTATCTACTATTTTATTTTAAATTAGTTATTTCATCAACTGCGATTATGAGTTTATTGCTATTATTGGGCTATATAAGGTGTTTGTTTTTTTGTTTAAAGATGTTGAATAGAGACCAATTCTTACTGGTCTCTGGGGTTGTTCATTCCTCCTAAAATGTCATTTTGATTTATTCATTTTTTTTGATTTATTGATTCATAAATAAGATCGTGTGTAATAGACATTACCATGAATGTATCTAACACATTGACAACGATCTAAAATGTTTGGGAGCTACATGCTGCTCGTATAGGTGATTGAGTGAGTGAGTATGCACAGGGATAGTAATCCTTTATGTGCAGTTAGGTGGTGGGTTGTATGTGTGGTTTTAGTTGTGTTACATGTGTGTTTTGGTTCAGCTATCAATTTAAAAAGTAGTGAAAGAGAAACACATTTTAAATTGCCATCTTAATGTCAAATAAGTTACCAAAGAAAGGGTTTAAATTGGCTCATATCAATATTTGTAGTTTAAGGAATAAAGTTACTGAGATAGAGGAAATACTATCATCGGGTATTCATTGTTTAGCTATATCAGAAACTCACTTAGATGACACATTTAATGACGCAGCAGTTGACATTCAGGGATATAGTATATTTAGAAAAGACAGGAATGCACATGGAGGTGGGGTGGCAGTGTATATTCAAAAGCAAATACCAGCTAAAGTGAGATACGATTTAATGTCTCCTGATATTGAAGTACTTTGGTTGCAAATTAATTTACCACACTTAAGACCTTTGTTGGTGGGATGCTGTTACAGACCTCCTAATGCTAACCTTGCTTATTTAGAAACAGTATGTCAAATGTTAGATAAAGTTTGTGATCTTGATAGAGAGATTTATTTTACAGGTGATTTAAACATAGACTGGAATATGTCGCACTGTGCCCTAAAAAATAAGTTGCTGACAATTACTAACACATGTAACTTAGTACAAATGGTGACTAAACCTACTAGGATAATCAGAAAGAAAGATGGATCAAATAGTGCAACTTGTATTGATCATATATTTACTAATTTCAGCCATTTATGTTCACAAGCAATTTCAATCCCGGTAGGGTGCACTGATCATAATCTAATCATCATTGTGAGAAAGACAAAGGTGCCAAAACCAGGACCAAAAGTAATAGTTAGAAGATCAATGAAATATTTTTGTGAAGAGTCATTTATAAAGGATGTTCAAAAGATATGTTGGAAACAAGTTCTTGAGAAACTAAACCCAGATGATGCTCTTGATGGCTTTAATTTCTTATTCAAGCAAGTGATTGATAAACATGCACCACTTAGAAAGCAGACTGTAAGGAACCTTAGAACGCCCTGGTTAGATGATGAGCTAAGAGAACTAATGAAACAAAGAGATGATGCAAAACTTGTAGCTATCTCATCAAGTTATGAGTCAGACGGGCACATTTATAGAAAATTGAGGAATTATGTTACAGCATTAAATAAAAAGAAAAAACGAGTGTATTATGGAAATAAAATTAAAGCTATTAATGATGATAAGAAGAAGATGTGGGATTTAGTCAATGGCATGATGGGCCGTAAGCCCAAATCCACCTCAACATATCTTGAAGTGGAAGGGAAATTTTTGACTAAACCGGTACAAATTGCTAATTATTTAAATGATTATTTTCTTGATAAAGTGGATACTTTGAGGAGAGATATGAAGCAACCTATTAACAGGAACTCCACTTTTCTAATAAATGATTTAATCATGGAAAATAAGAATTGTAAATTTAAAATAGAGAAAGTGTCAATTGCAGATGTTGAATGTCTACTAGGTAAATGTAATGATAAACCACCGGGTGTTGATAATCTAGATGGTAAATTTCTTAGATATGTTGCTAATTTGGTTGCGGAGCCTATCTGCCATATCATCAATGTAAGTATTGAAAAGTGTATTTGCCCACAGGCATGGAAAATAGCAAACATTATTCCACTTGCAAAAAATCCAGCTGGATCATTTTCTGGAACAAATAGTCGCCCGATAAGTTTATTACCAGCGTTAGGAAAGATAATGGAGAGAATAATGTTTAATCAAATACAGAAATACTTTGAAGGTAACAATCTTAATACTGCTTATCAACATGCCTACAGACCGGGCCATTCCACATGCACTGCTTTAACACAAATGACCGATGACTGGAAGGTGGAGGTAGATAATAGGAAGTTAGTGGGAACGGTACTACTTGATTTTAGTTCTGCCTTTGATGTCATCGATCATCCATTGTTGTTGAACAAGCTAGAGCAATATGGTTTTCATCTGAATGCACTGAGGTGGATAGAAAGTTATTTGACCAATCGATGTCAAACTGTTTTTTTCAATGGAAGTCTGTCAACTATTAAGAAAGTCAGTTGTGGAGTTCCTCAGGGGAGTTGTTTGGGACCACTTTTATTTTCTATTTTCACAAATGATCTACCATTGGTCTTACAGGAATCCAAAATTGTTATGTATGCAGATGACTCGACAATATATGGAGCAGGTTCATCTACAAGGGAGCTGAGTCACTGTATAAATAAGGATCTACAAATGATTTCAGAGTGGGTAATAAATAATAAGTTGGTACTTAATGCAGGAAAAACTAAATCTTTAATAATTGGGTCAAATCATCAGTTAAAATGTGAACCTAAATTGCAGTTACATTTCAACCATATTGACATTAAACAAGTCAAGGAAACTAAGTTGTTAGGGATAACTCTAGATCAAACACTGTCTAGGTCTAAACAAATTGATAATGTTGTGTGTAAAATGGGAAGGGGTGTGTCACTCGTTAAAAGAATTGTAAAACATTTGCCAATAGATGTCAGGAGACAAGTCTTGGATGCTTTGGTGCTATCACAGCTTGATTACTGTTTTGTTGTTTGGTCTAGTGCTTCAGAAAACGATTTAAATAAACTACAAGTAGCACAGAATAAGGCAGCACGATGTGTTCTGCAGTGCTCCTACAGAACCAGAGTGACTGAAATGCTGGAGACACTGAAATGGATGAGTGTTAGACAGAGGTCCATTTATTCTCTGTTAAATTTTGTAAAGAATATTACAGTGACACACTTACCACATATATTGTCACAAAAGTTCATAGCACAGTACTCTACACATAACTATCAAACCAGACATGCAATAGAAAAAAGGTTCATTTTACCCAAATCAAGATCAAATATCAGACAGAAAACAGTACTATACAGAGCAATGGTCAGCTGGAATTCGTTACCGGTCCATATCATTCAAGACAACTCAAACATACATTTCAAACATTTGCTAAAACAATATCTGAGAACTACAAATTAAATTTGAACTGTACTTGTGGGTCAATTAGTAATTAGTAATTAGTATTATCATGTAAATTATATTGTTGGTAAAATTTTGTTTAGGTTTTGACTTGATGATGGCTAAAATGTGATGACTATTTTTTTTCTGTTTTGTTTTTGCTTTCACTTCCTTACCATGCACTTTTCATGAAATGATGAGTTGTTCCGTTCTGGTTTGTATTATGTATGTTTTGTGTGGGTGAGGACCCCAGGAAGAATAGCCAATGCTCATGCTAGTGCTAATGGGGATCCTAATAAAAACTAAAACTAAAACTAAACACCGCACAATAAAAGTGATAAAACTTTGATATTTGCTCCTGTCACGTTTCCTGCTGAACTTACCGGCAGTCAAAAACACAGAGGATGTGATTTCAACACAAACTGTTTAGTTGAGACAAACGCCTATATTAACGTCATATGATCAACAAATATATTTTTCTTGGTAATGTAATTCAAAGATATACTGAGAAACAATATCCTGACTAATATGTAAAACATTAACAACGGAGTTCTGTATTTCAATGCCTGAAATAGGACAGTTCAAAATATGTCTAACTGCATCCTTATTATATTTGAACACTTAAAATAAAAAGAAGAATAACTTAAATTCAATAAACACAGGTAACGATGATGCGTTCATAATGTAAAAGATTGAAAGGACCTCATTAAAAATAAAGATGAACACTAATGTTTATTTTGAACTCCTTGAAGTTTTAAACATTTCCGTCGTTTCCCTACATGCCAGTGTGCCGGTGGTTACCTGGGTCTTCTCTACGGAGGCGTTGTGTTTGTCGCACATGGGGCTGATCTCCATGCCTTTGTCCCGCTCTCGGTCTCCCTGGGTGAAGAACTCCTCCATGATGCGGTCCGTCCACTGGCGGTAGATATCCAGCGGTTTGGTTGGGTTGCTCAGGTCGGCACAGTGGACCATGTTCTGCAGAACCTGGAGGAGAGAGGCTCAGTCAGACTCTGTTTCCAAACCTCCACCACAATGACTCAGGACAAGCAGGGGGGATAACTTCAAAAGACATCTTAACCCTGTACTACTAAGTCGTATTAGAGCCATTGTAGTTGTCAGGGTTTATTTTCCATCAAAAAACGTTCTAAACTTAACGTTTTAAATGAGAATTTACAAGGAAAGAAAATAGATTATAAACTCTTTTTGAGATGGTGCTGTGATCAAACCTTGATTAGTGAAGTGATACGGTTCTTTGATAATAAACACCCTTTTTCAGATTTCTCAGAATCTTCTGAGTTTAATCTCAAAATGTTTCTTTCACATGCTCATTTTTACTATAAAAAATTCGGAGAACATTTTACTCTCGTAAACTTGGGATTTTGTGACTTGATTCTTGGAAATTCGGGTTTTTTTCTTCTTCTAAGAATACCCCACTGCTCTGATCCAACACACCTCAACATTACACAGTGTACTGTAGATTGGTCCAGCTCAGTACAGATGCAATGACCACTGTGTCCAGCAGGCAGCAGCACCTTCACACTAACCCTCTGCTACACACACTGTACCAACAGCTGTTCAGTTTGTTGTGTGTGAAGGTCAGTGTGGAAACATCATGTGAAACATGCTGCTGCCATGTCTGGCATCTATGTTGATGGAATAAATATTTGTTTTGTCTGCATGATGTTATTTAAGAAGTGTGTACTTACTGAATGAGTTTACACATATGTCTGTGTTCTGATTTTGAGAAAGGGGCGTACTCACCTGGATGCGGTCAGAGTAGTTGTCTAGCAGCAGGACGCCCAGACTGGTGACCTTCTTGGTCTCCACCATCGTCTTCATGTCCGCCAATAAGTTCATGTGTTTGGACATGTCTGTGGCGAGCACCTAATAAAGAGATTCAACACATTATCGACTGAATGACGCACGCTTCCCATGTGACCTGTACATGCTGTGTATATATGAGATGAGTCTTTTTGTAAAAGTATGTGAGTTTACTGACAAATAGGGTTTAATGTTCTTTGCTTCTCTTAAAAATATATTCACCTTTGCAAAGTGTTAATACATTTGATTCTAAAAAACAACAGAGATTGTATTGTATTGTCTGTTAGCTTCACTGCAGCAGTAACTGAGTTATATCCCTGGCCCCTGGATCACAGGATCTCTGTCCCCAAGTGAAACCTTAACAGTCAAGTAATTTATTAGTGTGATATTATTCAGTATATTTTTAATGTGGCTATACATAAAACAGAGACAATTATAAACCTCAAAATGTGTCTGAAAACAGCACTATTTAACATTTTCCCATCCGCGGCTCTAAAGCTACAGTTGTGTTCGAGCACACATGAAAAGGATATCACCATGAAATAAGTGCAGCAGTCTCACCATGTCGATCACCATCTTTCGGAGGGATTCTCTCTGTTTCTTGCTAAGGTTTTGGAAGATGTCACAGTTGTCTTCTTGCAGCAGTTTGAAGCCGACAGCGAGGTGGTGGTTCTCCAGCACCGAGGCATCGTTGTACATCAGCGCCAGCTCTGAACCTGCAGAGATGTGGGTGGAAACGGTCAAAACTGGTTAATGGGAAACCTTAATATCACTTGTATAGTTTAGCGTTCTGAGTTAGAAAAATAGTCGAAACAAATTATACTCAAATAAAAGTTCAATCTGTAAGAAATTATCACTTGATAACTGAGGAAAATGACAAATTGGACTATTCCAAATTATTTAAAAGTGTCTGAACATTTCCTGAATTTCTGATGTGTTTTATTATCCATGTTTCTTAATGTAGTTTTGTCATTGTTCCTTCATTATGTTACTGCAGTACTCTATGTGCCTTTGCAAATTACACCCAGGCAACACATTAAGTGTTTTGAATATGAAAAGTGATTTATAAATGTGTATTCATGTATATAATTGTATTTAAAACATTTAACGTCTTTAAAATGTTGCCACATATTAAATGAACATATAAAATGCCGGTTGAGATCATCTGTGTTCTCTTCTTAAAACATTGTAAACTTTTCTTGAGATAATCTGAAATCCCTCAGGTGTATGAAACCTGTTGATTGGTGTGTGCAGAGACAGAGGAGAACCTACTTGTGTTGATCAGGAACTGGTTGGTAACTCCTGGGTGGTCGACATCATGGATGGCACTAGCAAACAATACAGCCATGATCTCCAGGTCTGTGAACACCGCCTGGAATAGACGAGGAACGGAAAACATTGTACATTAACCATCTCGTATTGTGACAATGAACAGGAAGTAAAACATCACCATCTTCCTCAGCTCACCTCCAGAGCGGGGGTGGACAGGAGCACGTGGGTGGACTGCACCACGTCCGCTGCATGAATGTTGTTGTGATAAGCTACGTCTGCATGGTAGTGGTCCTCCAAGGTCATCATTAAGGTGATGAAGGTGTCCATTGGGATCTTAAAGGTTTTCAGAAGGTCTCGTTCCTGATGAAGAGGAAGAGGAAGAGGAGAGAATCAAAGTCACATTAAGGATAACTTTTCTCTTCTGTGGTGTCAATTCAATTAACAGAAAGTTCCATTTAGTTTTTTCTGCAACCAGCAGACTCTTGGTGTGTCACAGTGGGAGTCAAATACAACTTCATAGTGACAGTTACTTCCTCACTGCAATTTACATCCTAAATCATGTCAACAAATATATAAGCTTAACTTTCTTTCAAGGGTGTTTTCAGTTATTGTCAATAATAAATACAACAGTTACTGTGCAGGGATTTCTTTCTTCATATTTTCTCTTCTGTGTCATAGCGCTTAAACTCACACATGCTGACAGCTGACCACATAACATACGCTCAATTAAAAGTTAACATTAAAGTAAAAAATAATGGAAATAAAAAAAGAAAGAATAAATAAAAATGACTTCCACTAAGAAAGAATAAATAAGAATACAAATGTACCCTGCAGGGATTAACAACTTTTTTTTGTTAATAATACAAAAAAAAGTACAAGGTGGCGGCTTACCACAGAGGCTATATACTAAATTATGAAAAAAGTTAATTTTATAGACAAGTGCACCAGAAACAGTAGGGGCACCACAGTATGTAAACCATGGGATTAGGAGCAAATGTATAACCTTGAACTTTTATAATGTATTACATTCTCATCATGTTTCAACAGACTGTGAGAGATCCTACCTGGAAAATGGAGTACATGATCACCGTCAGAGGGCGGTTTCCGGAGAATTCTGCTATCTTGAAAACATCCAGACCCCAAATATTAATGTCCTCGACCTCCTGGAGAAGGAAAACAGGACATCTATGAGACACAGGGCGTTTCTGTGTCTGTGTTTCTCAGTGTGTGTCTGTGTGTGTATTTCTCAGTGTGTGTGTCTGTGTGTGTGTTTCTCAGTGTGTGTCTGTGTGTGTATTTCTCAGTGTGTGTGTCTGTGTGTGTGTTTCTCAGTGTGTGTCTGTGTGTGTGTTTCTCAGTGTGTGTCTGTGTGTGTGTTTCTCAGTGCGTGTCTGTGTGTGTGTTTCTCAGTGTGTGTCTGTGTGTGTGTTTCTCAGTGTGTGTCTGTGTGTATGTTTCTCAGTGTGTGTCTGTGTGTGTATTTCTCAGTGTGTGTCTGTGTGTGTATTTCTCAGTGTGTGTCTGTGTGTGTGTTTCTCAGTGCGTGTCTGTGTGTGTGTTTCTCAGTGTGTGTCTGTGTGTGTGTTTCTCAGTGTGTGTCTGTGTGTATGTTTCTCAGTGTGTGTCTGTGTGTGTATTTCTCAGTGTGTGTCTGTGTGTGTGTTTCTCAGTGTGTGTCTGTGTGTATGTTTCTCAGTGTGTGTCTGTGTGTGTGTGTTTCTCAGTGTGTGTCTGTGTGTGTGTTTCTCAGTGTGTGTCTGTGTGTGTGTTTCTCAGTGTGTATCTTTGTGTGTGTTTCTCAGTGTGTGTCTGTGTGTGTGTTTCTCAGTGTGTGTCTGTGTGTGTGTTTCTCAGTGTGTGTCTGTGTGTGTGTTTCTCAGTGCGTGTCTGTGTGTGTGTTTCTCAGTGTGTGTCTGTGTGTGTGTTTCTCAGTGTGTGTCTGTGTGTGTGTTTCTCAGTGTGTGTCTGTGTGTATGTTTCTCAGTGTGTGTCTGTGTGTGTGTTTCTCAGTGTGTGTCTGTGTGTGTGTTTCTCAGTGTGTGTCTGTGTGTGTGTTTCTCAGTGTGTGTCTGTGTGTGTGTTTCTCAGTGTGTGTCTGTGTGTGTGTTTCTCAGTGCGTGTCTGTGTGTGTGTTTCTCAGTGTGGGTCTGTGTGTGTATTTCTCAGTGTGTGTCTGTGTGTATGTTTCTCAGTATGTGTCTGTGTGTGTGTTTCTCAGTGTGTGTCTGTGTGTGTGTTTCTCAGTGTGTGTCTGTGTGTGTGTTTCTCAGTGTGTGTCTGTGTGTGTGTTTCTCAGTGTGTGTCTGTGTGTGTGTTTCTCAGTGTGTGTCTGTGTGTGTGTTTCTCAGTGTGTGTCTGTGTGTGTGTTTCTCAGTGTGTGTCTGTGTGTGTGTGTTTCTCAGTGTGTGTCTGTGTGTGTGTTTCTCAGTGTGTGTCTGTGTGTGTGTTTCTCAGTGTGTGTCTGTGTGTGTGTGTTTCTCAGTGTGTGTCTGTGTGTGTGTTTCTCAGTGTGTGTCTGTGTGTGTGTTTCTCATTGTGTGTCTGTGTGTGTGTGTGTTTCTCAGTGTGTGTCTGTGTATGTGTTTCTCAGTGTGTGTCTGTGTGTGTGTTTCTCAGTGTGTGTCTGTGTGTGTGTTTCTCAGTGTGTGTGTGTGTGTGTGTTTCTCAGTGTGTGTCTGTGTGTGTGTGTTTCTCAGTGTGTGTGTTTCTCAGTGTGTGTCTGTGTGTGTGTTTCTCAGTGTGTGTCTGTGTGTGTGTGTTTCTCAGTGTGTGTCTGTGTGTGTGTTTCTCAGTGTGTGTCTGTGTGTGTGTTTCTCAGTGCGTGTCTGTGTGTGTGTCTGTGTGTGTGTTTCTCAGTGTGTGTCTGTGTGTGTATTTCTCAGTGTGTGTCTGTGTGTGTGTTTCTCAGTGCGTGTCTGTGTGTGTGTCTGTGTGTGTGTTTCTCAGTCTGTGTCTGTGTGTGTATTTCTCAGTGTGTCTGTGTGTGTGTTTCTCAGTGTGTGTCTGTGTGTGTGTGTTTCTCAGTGTGTGTCTGTGTGTGTGTTTCTCAGTGTGTGTGGGCCCACCTTTGCCAGCAGGCTCTCGTGTGGTGTGCTGACTCCAAAGCGAGGGATGCAGGTGGGGGCTACGCTGGGGCTCTGTGTGGCCTTTTTCACACCAATGATTTGTGACATCGGCCTCTTCTTCTTCTTCTCCTTCTCCTTAGAGGGTGGAGAATGGACCTCCACGTCATGTTGTTTCTCTGCAACATGCACAAACAGACATTGAATATATATGTCCGTCTTTAAGTCATTTAAATATCAGACTTTACTTGATTTGCTCTACTTTAGCTCAACTGTCACAATGTCAGTAGGATAGAGTCTGATTCAAGCGTGTATTCACACCGTCTTTGTGAAATAATTGCAGCAAGTTAAGAGATCTAATATCTCTGTTGGTGTTTTTTAATATATGACCTCTTCTTAAATTGAAAAAGATTTAACGTTGTGTGTGAGAAGAGCAAGTATTCATGCACACATATTGAGGAAATATGATCACACTCTTGCTTCTATGCTCCTAGGCTGTCAATCAATAAGAGGACAATGTTATTGTCGTTGTCTGTAGGCACCTGCAGCTCTACGACTCATCGTCAGTACTGTACAGAGACTGAACAACAGAGGAAAGGGCTTGATAAAAAGTGAGCCAAGCCATACAACTACATGGTAAGTTCTGAAAGTAATAATTACTTGATTCATGTTTTTGGTAAGGATTATTGTTCGCAAGTTTTGAGTTCTCTCAGACTTCTTTGTGTAACTAAACACACCTTGATTCTTCTATCACCAGTACAATTACTAACGGTATTATTAGTGCATCTGCTAACTATTGCTGCAACCTTTTTTTATACTATTATTTCGCTACCAACATCAACGCACCGATAACCGATATTTGTAATATGATCAAAACTATTGATAATAAAAACAACAATTATTCAATGAGCATTTCTTTAATCATGCTAGTTTCTACTGCTGGTGCTAGAACTGCTAAAGCTCACATAGAGACTTGTATAACTAGTGACTGCACCAGCTAATATTTATTATAGAAATGCTATCCAAACAGTTTAGAGTAGTTTTAAGCAACTTGTACCTCTTCAAACTAATACAGTTATAACTATGCACACTAAAACGGCTAACACTGTACAACAACAACAACAACACCTAGCATAATACAATTTCATGTAGTACATTACTGTACATACAGTAGGTCACATAAAGTGTGATATTATGTAACCAATTTGTTTTGACTCAGTGTAAAATGTCCGTAAAATGTAAATTGCAATGTAAAAAGAAATAATGAAAATTACAATTAAATGTACGCAATGCTCACGTACGCAGTTCAAACTGTATATAGACCACGGATGAAACATCACCAACAAAAAGGAATTATACAGGAGGTATAATGAAGCACACCTGCAGTATGAAGCTGTTTTGTCCAAACACAGCAAGCTGTAGATTAATAAATATGAACGGACTACATGGCAGAAGGTGCAGAACACCTGTAGTAGAAAGCTATGATGAGTAAAAGCTGTCAGCTTCTCAGTAGCTCAGGATTGTCCTGAGCCTGATGACAAAGCGCTTCTCGTGTTTTTCCAAACATGAGTTTAAAAAGGCTTCATCATGTCTGGAGATTTTTTTCTCTCAAAACAGCAGTGAACCTTGTAATCCTTACAGCAAAAACACGAAAATGATGAAAAAAAGGTTTCCACGGACAGAATCAACATAACCGCCATATGACTTGTTGACACAGAGGTGCTGTCCCAGCAGACACGATAGTGAAAATGACTCATCCGTATTTGTACAAACCGAGGTAATAATGATCCCATTTTGACATCCCAGACAGCCTCCTTTACCTCACGTCCACACATCATCCTGAGTATCTCGCATCTTTTTATTAGCACGGCAGGAATGATTGTTTGAACGGTATCCAGATATGAACGCAGTTATAAGCACACGCCACCTTAAGGATGCAGAGCGACCTGAGTGGCAGCGTCACACAAGGCGCTGTCTGGCCTCTCTCACCTCTCTCACAGTGCCTCCTCTTCCTCACACCCAAAGCCATGGTGTTCATTTCCAAACGCGGCAGGGCTTGATGCCGAGGCACTCATGTCAGAACGGCAGCCGACTGGCAGCTCCGTCCTCCTCCAGCTGGACCTCCATCCTGCCGGCGCGGCTGCTGAAGACTGAGCCTCCTATTGATGCAACACGCCGTCTAATAATAATGCACCCTGTTGCTAAGACAACGCCACACAATGTGTCCGGGAATGCTGTCTGTCGTCGCGCCTCCTTCTCTTTTAGGGAAGGAAGAGTCCTCACCTTTCAATCCCTCTCCTCCTTCCTCTATTTAAAAACAATGCACTGTTCATATTTCCAGCTTTTTTTTTGTATCTTTGTCACATTATTAATTACATTGTTATTTATCAGAGGTTATACATTTCCTCTTTCCTTCTCTACTCACTATTTTTCCCCTCGAAAGCAACCTCTTCCTTATTTTAATAAACCTTGTTTTTTATATATTTAATATCTCATTTCTTTAATATTTACCTATCTCTTTTATTAACTTTTTTAGTTTCCTCCATCTCATCGTTTTAAGGAACAATCATTATCTCCTTCTGTTTGAACTATTAAAGCTCTTTTTTCTGCTCTCAAATTGTTCCCAATTGTTACATTTTTCTTATTTTTTCTCCATAAAAACAAGGAATCTCTCTCGCCCAATCTTCTTTTTCTCACAGTACCTCTTATAAAGCATGCCATGCTCACATCACATATGTTTAGAAGCAGTTTTGTGTAATGCTGACGGCAGAACATTCAACAAAGCTAGTTTATGCAATTATGCAAATGTATTTCTTCTTGTTAGATAAGCTGGAACGCACCAAAGACACTGACATGTTGGGGATAGGACAAATGTATTTCATATATCTTAGAATAAGTTGTCATGCACCCCATTTTCAGTATAAGGCAACATGATTCAACAGCGAAACCTTTCGGCTTTTTCCTGCTGCCACAAAGTGTGCTTTCATTCATTGACGTCTAGCATGCAAACTCACCAAGGAAGGTGTTGGAGATGAACTCTGACACCTGGTTCCCTGAGCGGCTCGTCTCTGACAGCTGCGTCAGCTCGCGGTTCAGCATCCTCTTAAACTGTTTTTAAAAGAAAAAAACAACAAGAAAAGTGGTTAGTCCGGGTAGGACTGCAGATAAAAAAAGTTAGAAAGCACAGATAAGCTGCATGTGTTGGATGTTTACACCAATATGGCAGTAAACTGAATATTTTTACATAACTTTAGACATATTTGATTTAAACACAATAAATATTATGTATATATACTGATATACCTGTGTTGTTTGTTGTTCCTTTCTATGAAGCGGGTCATTATGTCGCATGAACTTTTCACAAATCAGATATGATAGCTCACTTTATAAGAAAAGGTCTGCTTTGCTTTTCCTTAGGTTTTCTGCAAACCATGCACACACACACACACACACACACACACACACACACACACACACACACACACACACACACACACACACACACACACACACACACACACACACACACACACACACACACACACACACACACACACACACACACACACACACACACACACACACACACACACACACACACACACACACACACACGCACACACACACACAGCCTGTTTGTAGATCCAGTCCTGAGTCAGATCCAACGGACTCCCTCACTCAGCATTGAGCACCCCCCACCCCCTGCAAAGCCTGCACTGCTGATCAATAGATCCCAATGTAAACAAGGCAGCCAGCAGCACTCCCCGTTGCTCACCTGTCTGAGTCTCCAGCACAGACAACCGCAGAGAGCCGATGCTGGCATGTTAACCCACGCATGCTGATGTTAGAGGCTAATAAAAATCCAAAACGAGAAGCAAAAAAAAGTGACGGGTTGCTCACTCAGACTGCTCCACACTCAGCAGGGATGGCTTGCAAATGAAAAAGAAGTCTGTCTGGGAAAATAAAGTTCCCACAGTCCCATGTGCTGTCCTGAAGATAAAGGGGGGGTCGGAGGGGATGGGCTGGGCGGGGTGAGGTGGGGGAGGTTGGGGATGTGGTCTACCATCGGGGGAGAAAGGGTGTGGACTGCAGTTGCTCATCCAACTACTGTCACACACTGTCAATGAGAAACATGGAGAGGGAGAGCGAGAGACTGTGAGGAGCCCCCCCTCCCCCGCCCCATACGCTGCCCAATCAGATGGGTCCGGCATCAGGGGCTGGGTGGAGGAGAGGGATCTGATTGGCCTCCTGGGAGATGGAGGAGGACTGAGTGTAGCAGCCAGACGGTGGAGAGGAGCATGAGGGAGGGAAGCTGGGAGATGAGGATTTACTCTTTCATAGATGGAGAGTGTTCTGGCCATGTTCACACTGAGGCTGCATGTCTAATCACATCCCGTTTTCTCCCCTCATATGCTACCTAAATTCTCTTACAACAATAAACAGGAAGAAGCAACTTGCAATTCTGTTCAGCACACATGGACAGGAGCAACAGACCCAGATCTGGAAGCATGTGACCTGCATGTGATTCTTATTTGAAAGCTAAAATAAAAACAAATCATTGTTGTCATGACGAAAGCAAACACTAAAAATAGAAGAGACAAAATATATTACCAGCAAAATATCCTGTTGAAATATTAAAGATTGTTGTGTCTGCCGTGGACGTTTTTCTATTTACTTGAGGTAAGGTATATTGTATCTTAAAGGGGACCTATCAGGCAAAATGCACTTTTGTACGTCTTTTATACATGAATATGTGTCAGGGGCGCTGTAGTCTGCCACAAAAGCAGCGAAGAAGACTTCCCGCGCATGGTTGCCATGGTTGCCCTTCTGTTTATTCTCCGCTGTGGACACTCTGGTTCTTTTTCTCCCTCCCCGAGGCAAGCGTTTTCTCCTGCTGCTGTAATTCTCTCCGGTTTGCCACCAGCAGATGACAAACACCCACCTCTCCGCCGGTCAACATGTCCGTTAAAGTTTAAATCCTCCGGACAAAATTAGAAAAGTGCCGGTCAAAGGTCTTCTTTGTTATTTATTGAGCTTTGAAACAAATTAATAACGACTCTATATAATCATATAAGAATAATACACGGAGGACGGAGCCTCTGTTTTTCTCCCCCTCTTCTGAGAGCCCAGCAGCTGATCAGAGCATGCTCCCCTCTCCTGCAGGGGGGTGTGGTCAGCTGCAGCTCATTTGCATTAAAGCGACGTCACAGAATCAGCCCTTGCAAAACAGGGCTAAAAAAGAGCAAATAGAGCGAAATGAGGCATGGCTAAAATGCATGATCTGTTTGGTATTTTGAAAAAAAAACTTCACAGGCATGTTTTATATAGGTGCGGCCCTCCAATATATTATTCAAATATAGCATGATAGGTCCACTTTAAATTCAGCCTCTCCATCTCTTTTATCATGTTTTTTTATTGCTTATTGTGTTTTATATCATTAACATCTTCTGTAGATTTCTTAGACAATGATTTTGACCCTCTACATTTTTTATGAATTGTTTTATACTTTAGTTTATGTATGTCATCGACGTGTGATTGACAAAATGGTTTCCAGCTTACTTGGCATTTATCAGCCATATATAATTTGTTTATGTATATAAAGTGTATGGATGTAGTTGTCTGATGATGATGTGAATATTTTAAAGGTGCCATGTCATGCTTTCCTGGTTATACCTGTCCCCTTGTGTGTTATGTAGCTTTTTATGCATGTAAACGGTCTGCAGAGTCAAAAACTCTCAAAGTACACCCTGTAGCGAGTAAAACTCTAACACAGAAAAGACCTGTCTATGCTGCCCCAGAACGCAGACCCTACGCAGCAACCAGGAAACGACACCAGTAATCCAGCTCACACTGTCTGCTCCTCGAGCCTCAAAGGGCGGAGCAGCGAGGCCCGCAACGTCCTGCCAACACGGCACCCAGACCCCACGCAGCATTTTCATGTTTTTCATTACTGGTGTCATTTTGTGGTTGCTAACAAACGCCACTGTAACACATAATCACTGATGTTCCGCTGTAACGGTGGTGGACTCATCAGAACAAAGTGGGCAAGCTGACCAATCAGAGCACAGCGGGCTCATAGGGAGGGGGGGGGGGGGGGGCAGGAGCTCCAACAAGCCGTTTAGGACAGAGAGTGAATACCTGGTGAATACACATACTATACAGAGATGCTGTATGAAAAACCAATGTGAGTTTGGAACATTGAACAATGTAAATCTATTCTAGTAGACCTCAACAATGGAATTATGATCGGTATAAATGGCCATGTCATGGGACCTTTAAGAGAGTAGGACCTCAGTGCTCCACCTCTTTTTGAATGTGGACTTTTGCATATTTGATTTGCTCCATATGATAAAGAAAACATTGTAAGAGGCATACAACCTAATTGTGATGGATTAAAAAACAGTTTGAATTAAAACTAACAAATATCCTCTCACCTTATTGGAGGCCATCTCGCCGACAGAGTGTCTCGTCTGCAGCGTCTCCAGCTGGTCCAGACACCAGTCCAGCTCCTCCATCGTCTCCACCGCCAGCTTCTGGCAGGGCTCCTCTGAAAGGTCAGAGGTCACACACACACACGTTACAGGTCGGCTGAGGGACTGATATTCAATACATGTAAATCAACAATTTAAACCCATTAGGTTCAAACTCTGCATCATGTCTTTCACATTTACGATGAAATTACAGTATTTTCATAAAAAGATAATAACATGAACGTATTCTGTAACAGAATATAATATATAAAATGGGAGTTAAAGGTAATACAGGAGAATTATAAAAAAAACGTTTATAAAAGTGTGTTTTTACAAGGGATGTCAAGGATGAAATTAATTATGCTAATTATGCCTAAGCCTAATTATGTGTCCCACTAAACAGGGATGATAACACTGACCTGTCAGACATGGCTTGCACATGGACGGCTGCTGGCTGCTTGTCGAACGCCTGAAACAAGTACAAGGGGTTAGCAGAACAATACAATTTTGAGTAGTTACTCCTTCAGTCTGTCTTTTTTGTTCTTACTTGTTTGTGACACGATCTTGCAGATGTGTCAGAACAGCAAAGTTAGTTCTCACTGTTCGGAGACTGGCAAGAACCTAAAAAGAGTTTAAAAAAAGAGAGGAATGAGTATTGGAGATGTATTAAAAGTCCTGTTTAGAGATACATACATGTGCCCCTTAATATCAGGAGTACAGAACAAACAGTACAGTGTGATGGCCTTAAAAGGAAACGTTCATCCCAAAAATACATATGTGACTCTTACATATCTATCATCAATGTAGATTGTTTGAATTGAGATGAAAAAGATGGACACATCAGCCTTAGAAATGGCCGCCTTCTCTCAATTATAATGGAAAACAATGGCACTTGATACAATACCAATATTCAACTACAGGTAGGCCAAAAGTACGTTTTACATATTAGTCTGGAATCATAACATGGACACAGATTGTGTTAATAGGCCAACGTTGGAGAGTGTTCAGAATGTGTGGGTGTTTTCTGAGAAGAAATGAACCATCTATTATTCCTTAAACCGATGAGTAAGGGCAATGTGGATTGTCTGGACAGACCCACACCTACAATTAGACATTATTAGTTTGAATGTAAACTAACTAGATTTTTAAAGTTATTATTTATACTAAAATCAAATAAAAGTAAACCCACCACTACAGCAATTAACATGACATGATATGAAACTGCCTTTAAAATTGTTCTTCAATATTAAAATGATTGTGCGTGCATTTTTATAAATCTTCGAAAAAGTCATTGGGTTGAGATCATATATTGTGTTTTAATTAAAGTGGCGAATGCATTTCAGATGTTCACATTTTTACAAAACACTAACGTGCAATGCTACTAACCTGTGCAAATGGAGTCACTATCATGTCTTCTCCATGCCTGAAAACACCACAGACAAACACAAACAGTGATCCAGTGAAAACGCTTTGTGACAAACTTAATATGAGCACTGTGAAGAAGGAGAGAGGAGTACAGCTGGCTTCAGACCATGGTGGATCTCTAATATCACACAGGACATAAGGAGGGGAGGACAGATTGTTTTAGTCATACAAATATTTCTTTGGGGCAAAGCCGGAGGTTATCATTCAACCCTCAAAAGCAAAACAAAGCTGCTCCAGACAGGTTTAGATAAGACAGAGGAAGTCAGAAAAGAGGAAGACAATTTTAGACAAAGACTATCAATAGTTCTTGGGAAGGGATTGCATTTACCCATTGAGATTCAAATAAAAGTGTCATTAAAAGTTATATTTATATGATTAAATCAATTACTATTTGTAGCTTTATGTTTTGGTTCTCTGGCCTTTTCGCTCTCATGAAGCTTGCCGTGTAAAACCATGGCTTCTGTTTCCAGCAAACAAACTGAGAGTCAACCTGTTCAACATTAAGGACAAATATACATTTTCCATGTGATTGGTCAAATTGTAATGTATAATTCAGCGGCTTAAGACACAGTTATTTGTGTCAGGAATTGGTGGAGCTACAGTAAAAAGCAAATGAATATTAAAATAACTTTTGGGTGGATGGAAACCTGCCTTCCAATGGGATGCTAATATTGCCCTGTATCCACTGATTGTGTAAGCAGTGAAATATTTAGCTAATAGGTTAGCCGTGACAACAGAATAATCAAATGTTAGGTCAGTGTTGCTATAAGGGTGAAAAATAAGTTAATGCAGGTTTAATTCTGCTCTTACAGATTTTGCCCCCAAGATACATATTTGCGAGGAGCGGTGTTCGTGCATTGGGTTCTGGGAGTTTGGGAGAGGTAGAGTTTTCTGGGAGCTTTAAAGTCTCAACATGCACCTCACTATTCAGACTTCAGGGTAAATCCATGCTGCCAGTGAAGTGTACAATGTCAGAGTCAGACTCAAGTCAGCCTGCCCAGCAATGATTTTGACTTTGGGTGAAAAACACAAAATATTTCTGTGAAATGTAAGCCTGATTATGAAAATATTGAAAAATGGCAAATGTTTAGTACACTTTAAACGTATGTGACATCATCTGTCAAATGCTTGCTTGGGCTGTTTCATTATTTTGCAGGGGTGATTAAACAATTTGGGATAGGGTGGGTGTAGGTGGAAGAGGTAATATGTTGTCATGAGTCAAATATGTTTGACATATGATAACATTGCACAGCCCAAAGAGAGAGGAATCACAGCAGTCTTCAGACTTTGTCTCACCGAGGTAGCCAATTGACCTCCCAATGCTTCAATCCCTCCTCCCTTCAAAACAAAGGAGTGACAGCTATTGGTGGAAGAAGCCATATTTACACTCTGCATGGATACATCTCTAGCTGTATAAACAGGCAGGGACTGGATAAAGTGTTTCTGAGCGGAGATTACATTTTAAACTTAGTTGTACGCACCAACTAAACTTGACTGCTGACTATCATCAGCTCTGCATGGCAAATAAGGCCAGATGGCAAATAAACTGAGCTTAATAGGATATTAACAAATATTGAAATTACATGCAAGTGTTTCCCTAGTAAATGCAACAGTAGTGATACAATCAATGTGATCTGATACTTTACACAATATATTGTGAATCAAATAAAATTTCAAGCCTTCCATGATCCGCTGTTATCAGAAAGTTTGTAGATATTTTATGAAAGAACATATATATTCAATATACTTCACAGTGAAGTAAACCAATCATTTCTAAATCAGCAACCCAAAACTGCAAGGTGCAACATGAGGGTAACATTTAAAATACTCACAGATCGCTGGCAGTGGACGAGTTGCGGGACATGTTTTTGGGCGAAAGGTCGAAGTCTGAGTCTGAGCGGTAGAGGAAGGACTCGCGGCGCTGACTGTGAGGGAAGTTGGCCTGAAGAACCAGACCAGAACTTGGGCTAGTCTGAGAGTCCAGTGGACTGCGACCCACCGACAGGCCATTGTCCACATCAAAACTACAGGAGAGAGAGAAAAGAAAATACATAAATATGACTGTTTCAGCACCTGCTAATCAGCCAGACTACTACTACTATTGCCGCTTTTGCTAATAAACCATTTTAGCATACCTGAACATTAAGAGGAATACCATAAGTCATAAGAAAAGCAGCCACCAATATTATAAAGAGTGAATAACACAAGATAAGCAAAGTAAAAACCAAATGTGTAAAAATGCGCTTTATTTGATAACTTGAATAGAAACAATAGATTCAACATTAACTGGGGTCACCTCTCAGCACTCCCTTCCAACGCAGTGACTCCCAACTAATCGTATACTTATTTAAAACAGCTCCTTTACCCACTGACAACAAATTGAGACAGGAATTAAACCTAAGATAAGGTATGATTAGGTGTAGCATGCAGAAGTATCCACAGATCATTCTATTTTCATATACATTTTTCTTCCAATAAAGTATCCTAAAAATCATGTGAAGAAGACACAAGACTTATACAAGGATAAGGCTCCCAGAACAAGAACATCATGCGACAACTATTGATACGATCAAATCAAAATTAAATATCATAGCTTGAATAAAATGCTATGTTTACTTGTATTAAAATAGATAAAAGGTTGGAGTAAATTGTCTACCCAGCTGTAAGTCTTTTTTAAACAGCCGACCTTGTGATTACTCGCTTTTTCGCAATCACACACACTCACACACATCTTCCTTTCCCTCTGCTATCTCCGTATGACGTCAACACTGACGTCATGCCTGGTACGTCAGCAGAGCTACTTACCCATACACACCCCCTCCACCCGCCACTCCCTTTATCACCCCATCGCAGCCATCCCATTGAAAGGCACCCCTATTACTGAACAAATAACTTTATGAGCTTAGCGTTTACGGTCATAGTTTTATTAAAATGTTTTCCTTGGTATGATTCAAATGAACTTGTATTAAAAAAAAAAAACCTGGTTTCAGTCCAACTCTTGTAACCAAACCGTATCACAGCCCGACGCTGCCCTGAAATAAATCCCTTTGGAATCACTCCAATCCACAGGGTCGAAAGATGAAGGGTGGGTGTAGCAAACACACACTCAAAACAAATATCCCCCTTTACCCAAACAATTATTTCAAACTAGGGATATGAAGTGCAACCACAAAAGAGGCAAGAGCTAAAATAAAGAAATAAGTTCTAAGAGTGACAGAGAATAACTTGACGTTGAGTGAGACGGTAGAGGAAAGTAAAAGCCTCCAAAATGCAATATAGTTCATTTTTGTAGCTTCATCATCATCTGTGCCTTGCTCGACTACTGCACTCTTCTTGAATACTAAAACTAACACTTTTTGTGCTAAAACTATTCACTATTCTACCACCGTAAACATCTTATTTTTTAGATTGTAGCATAACAAATGATATTTTAAGGCAGCATTATGGAGATACATGAATGGTCACTTCAAAGGTATTTGTATCAGTTAGATCTATTGTTATCCGTCACGATATGGATTCCCCTCCTTCCTTGGTCGTAACAATAGAAAGCAGAGCCCTGGAAGGTTGCTTCTGTTTCTATTTTTGGCTCAGCCTGCCTCCAGTGCTCAAGCAATAGCAACCAGTGCCGGCTAAATGAGAGATGGCTATTATGCAATTGATGCTGAATGAAATACAGATTCACAGATGCAAAGAGAGGCAGACGCCGGGCGGGGGGGGGGGGGGGGGGGTCTGTATCCAGCACAGTGATAGGGCTCAGCATCTCACACCTGATTGGTGTGACAGGAGAGGATGGGGGTGCTGCAGCAGGACTTATCTCAGTGATAACGCTCCACTACACCTCACCTGTTCCCCCCCCCCCCCCCCGGCTCAGTGTAGTCGGCCGTGACGAGGCTCCATCAGAGGAGACCGCTGACGTCAGAAGCTATAAATAGATCTGCCTCCCAGGAAAGAGGGGAACTGGGAGACTTGTGACGGAGCTTACGTAGATACCCCCCCTCCTCCCCTTCGAAGGCATGGGTGATTTCTCTCCTCCTCATGCCTACATATGTGAAGGACTTTTCCTTTTTTTTTTCGTTTTCGATTGGTTGAGTGATTTTAAATGACCACAAGTAGAAATACAAGACCAGTATTTTCAATCAATTCTCCAAATTATATTTTTCTATCTTTTACTCAGCCGCATTTCTGAGTGAGCAGCCAGGATGTCGAAGCATGTTGCTAAAGGACAGTAAAACAGTTTTGTCCTTCAAGCACTAATTGTTGTCAGTTGTGAAATTAAAATGTCTTTCAGATTTGAGGTCAGATTACAGATTGTTGATCTATCATGTCCTTGGTGATAACAGTTTCACCAGTAAAAAAAATATGATTGTTCATTGGATAACCATACTGTATGAACAATCATTATTGGGGATACAATACTGGCTTTAAATTAAGTATTAACCTACAAAAAAAAGCTTTTAAATGTGTACTGTAGCTTTATTCACCTCAATTGTATCAGAGGTGGTGATACTGGATTATACAGATGTGGAATTAAATAGTATTCCAATATATTAATGCACTAGGGATAAATAAACACAACATATGATGAATGAATGCCAACAAGGGCGGTGAGAAAAATAAATGTATTTGACTTATTGTGATTTGTTGATGTTTTTGGTGGCAGAGTATTTTCACAGGGTTGTCTGCTTTCTTTCATTCATTCCTACTCAAAGAAGCAGAAGAGGTTTCTGATAAGGCGACAGCTCCCTCTACTGAGAAATACATGGAACTGCAACATCACATAAACAAGACTGCTCAGATTTTATATTCTGATCCATCCTTAAATCATTCCTTATGACATTTGCTTTGTAATTTTGTTATGGTAGTAGGACTGAAATCAGTGGAATCCATATGTATATGAAACATACATTATTATTTTGTTGTTCACCAATGTGAAGAGTCATGAGACTGTAAAGGTGCGAACATCAGACTTTTACAAGACATACATTTTTTGTTGAGTAAACATCCTTTCGAGTGAAAAACAAAAAAAAAGTATTATTGTATTCAAAAATCCTTAGGCCCCCTGCATTAATAAGGCATTAATAAAATGAAAAAGTAACATTGCTTGATTCTGTTCTTTCTTACTTAATAAAAAACTATTTTTCACTTTTATTCCATAATAGCGAACTACACAGCTTTTTTAAGACAGTTGTGAGACAATCAGACTGACGGCAACATAACAAGTTGACCTTGTACCGTCTGCTTCCAGCATTGTTCTCCGTTTCTCTGACGTAAATGACGCCTCCCTTTTCTCTCTTTAACTGTGTTTTAGTTAACTTTTCTCACACTCTCTCACACTCTCTCTCACACACACACACACACACACACACACACACACACACACACACACACACACACACACACACACACACACACACACACACACACACACACACACACACACACACACACACACACACACACACACACACACACACACACACACACACACACACACACACACACACACACACACCCCTCTGCTTTTGTTCCCAGGATGTTTAGTTTGCGTTCCCAACATATTAAAGAAGAGGATTTTTTCCCCCTTGACCTAAATTGAACAAGGCTGCAGAGGCAATCAATTAATTTGATCATCACAACAAAATCAGTGTTTGCTCAATTGACTTTGATGAAGATGAGTGACTAGACTGAGTCAGGATTACAGCGCTGGAAACTAAGGCTGGAGCCACACGTAGATGATAACGAAAACGTACCGAATTCGATATCAAAAAAGTCTTCCGTCCACACGAGACCACTCGACCCGCTGGAGACGCTGTAGTACATATGCCGGGCCTGTAAGTGGCGCTGTACTTCTGCCACAAAATACACCAAAAGCAGCGAAGAAGACCTCCCCCCCGAGCATGGTTACCATGGTTGCCTGGTTGCCCTTCTGTTTATTCTCCGCGGTGGATTTAGCAACATGTTGTTCATGTAGTTCTCCATGTCCACTTGTTGCTGATGGTTGTGGTAGAGGAGCTGTAGATTTTGCACTAACATCTGTAGCATGGTCAGTAACAGTAGCAGTAGCTACTGACAGCTACTACTGACAGCTACTGTACATGCTACAGCAGTGAGCAGCAGAGGCGGGGAGAGGCGGGGCTATTGCGTCATCGTTATCAGGAAATGATCGTATAGGGATGGGCACGGAGCTGTTTGGCCCCCCAGAGCATTGCGTCCGCAGATCTACCCACCTTGGGACCTATGCTTGGGACCCGTTATCGTTATCTGCGTTTCCCTGTCGGCCTCGTGTGGCCGAACCGTCTATAAGATAGAGAACTGTAGCGGATACGACCCGTTTCGTCTCCATGTGGCTGCAGCCTAAAGCCAATTAATGTTTGGTCAATAACTGGAAAAGGTTTTGACAACTTTTTTGATAATTTATTTAAAAAATGTATAGGGATTTTACAAGCTATTTGGCACCCAATCTCCAGGTTGGCAGTTGTGAAGTTTGCCACATTTCTTTATATCTGAATTGTGAAAATAAACAAAATAATGTTTGGGTGGTGGACAGTTTGGTGGACAAAACAAGCTATTGAATACATAATTGGTTGAATCCCTACTGTATCAGTATTACTGCTGAAAGATTTCTTTAACCAATGTTTTGGTTAAAGAAAACTGTCTGATCTTCACTTGAACTTAAAATGTATGTAATGGGTTAATAGTGAGACACAGTGAACTTTTACAGCTACATACATGAAGGTCAACCTTAAAGTGTCACTGTTCTTTAGCTGGTGAACTGCATTGCTGTCACACAGAGTTAGGGGGTTAGGGTTACAGTCTCTTTGATGTTAAACCATGCTCAGAGGCACAGTTTTCATCCCTGGCGGATTTTATTCTAATAAAGCCTTTCCTTAGGGTTGGCCTCTGTAATTGTACAAAATGTTAAAACCTTAGGATGGGAAACGTATGACCATTTCCAGTTATTATGCATGCACGCATGTTCGTGCTGTGCTCATGGGAACCAGGGCCGAGGGATTTGACAAACTTTCTGTTATGCGTGTAATAGTGATA
This sequence comes from Notothenia rossii, assembly GCF_949606895.1. Lineage (NCBI taxonomy): Eukaryota > Metazoa > Chordata > Actinopteri > Perciformes > Nototheniidae > Notothenia > Notothenia rossii. The sequence continues at coordinate 79,050,322 of NC_136912.1, read as the reverse complement.
CAGAAAACAAGAATCAAGGCCAGATGCTATCTGAGGGTGGACAACACAGGACCAGTGTCAAAGGTCAACCCACACACACATACACACACACACACACACACACACACACACACACACACGCTCCCTCCTGTTTTCTTTCCTCGTAGCGTGGGAATTGGCCGAGGGGCCTTAAGCATCACACCAGGAAAGAGGCAAGAGGTGAGAAGTAGAGGAGGAAAACAGAGCAGGGAAAACTTTGTGAATTTGTGTGTGCATAGTAAGAGTAACAGGCTCAAATGTACTGATGATTTAACACCATTACAAATAAGTAAAAACAGCATACTGTAAGAATGAAGCAATTAGAAAGAATCTTTTTTTGGGGGGCAATGGGTGTGCAAAACAAAACTGTGTGTGTGTGTGTGTGTGTGTGTGTGTGTGTGTGTGTGTGTGTGTGTGTGTGTGTGTGTGTGTGTGTGTTTGGGAGTGAGAGACCTAAGGGAGTGAAGAGGGTTTGTTTGCTTTACACCTCAAACCCATTGTACATTTGATCTGAAAGCAGCAGAAAAACAACACGCTTCCCCCGCATGCACCCCCCTGCCAAACAGATCTTTCCTTCCACTGTTTCAGTGTCTGGTTTGTACACTGTGTGTGTGTGTGTGTGTGTGTGTGTGTGTGTGTGTGTGTGTGTGTGTGTGTGTGTGTGTGTGTGTGTGAGTGTATGCGTGTGTGTGTGCGTGTGTGTGTGTGTGTGTGTGTGGGTGTGTGTGTGTGTGTGTGTGTGTGTGTGTGTGTGTCACGACAGCACAAAGAATGAGATGAGGATAAATTGGACAGCCCTCATCAAACCATACAGTCAATGATGTCCAGTGTCCATGCTATCATTCTCAAAGTTAACCACATTCCTCTTCATTGAAGGAGATGTACATTTAACCTTTTTCAATTCCACATAACGTCCTTGTGCTGAATTACTTCCTCTTGCTGAAAATTGCTAAAATTGTTATTATAAAATCCAAAAATCAGTTTTTTTAAACTGAGGCAGGTAGCAACACTCTGTTTAGAGACACCAGACTTGGTCCAGAAGACCCTTGTTCTACGAGGTACAATTATGTTTTCTATCGATGAAGTATGGGGGCTTTAAAGAGAGCATAGAACATGGCTTCAGTTGCCCTTTGGAAAGGACTGTCTGACGAAAATGTATTGTTGAAAATAAGTTTTGCTGCTGCCCTCTTCAGTACATAGTTGTTTCTGTGTGCTAACTCCTATGTGTCACCAAACTTGGGGTGCGCCAACCGACAGCTACTTATACACCGTCTATGGACAAGTACACAACACCCCCTATAAATCATCTTGAATATCTCTAACAACAACAACAACAAAAAAAGTGAAGTAAGACAACCATTGGCCTCACTATGTTTTAGTGTCAGCTGATTGGCTGAACAAAACATGCAGGCAAGTGGTTGAATATGTGGCAATACAATGTATGAGTGTATCCCTGGATAAACAAAGACTAGGCAATCTCAGTACCAAAGCGCTATAAAGAAAAAGAACAGCAACAACATGAAGAGGAACTGTAAGCCACAGCAGTCTAGAAAGTATTCCTAAATACATAAAGGCCTCAAGATGTAATAGATAACTTCTAGACAATTCTGATCAGTAACAGATAGATTTCTAATATCATTTGATTTAACCCCAAAAAATATTTTGCTGCAGTTCTACTTTAGAGAGGGATGGTGAACATTTAATGACATGCAAAGATCAGGACATAATAAACATCCGTTAAGAAAACTAGTTCCAGTGTTGAGTACATTCACAGTGGCGTGAAACAAACCTCCATGGAGAGCCGGTTGCACTTTCCATGCACCTGACCGGCCTGTGGGTCGCTGTCCAAACAGAGCACACACTCTGAGTCCAACATCAACATCTGATCTCAGAGCAGCTCATGTCCCTCTAAATATAGCCAAGGGGAGGAAAAGGTTGCACCAAGTAAAGCCAGCTGCTGTGTTATTATTTTCCTGTGTGACCTTTGACCTAAAGGCAGAGGAAGGACTCCTGCCTTTGAAAACTGCAGACATCTGTGTTGATTACTGCCACAAGAGAGAAAGAAGAAAGAAAGCAAAGAGGAGGAGGCTGAACGTGAAACGCCCTGATCCATATCAGATACTGTAATAGGTACATCATTATCTTCACATACTGAACATTGTAGAAGTTGTAGTGTGTCTGATATATGCGTGTGACTTTAGTATGCATGCAACCAGTGTAGCTGTGCAACTCTTTGCTACATTGGAAGTTTTATCATTTCTTTATATTCTTTAGTAGTTTCATTTTCATTTAATCGTTTATTTGAACCGGGACAGTGCACATTGATGAACACTTTAAAACAAAATAATGCTGACAAGTGTAAATGAGCCGGATTTTAGCTTTGAGCTAATCTACATCCGTAGTCCCGTCGCATTCGACATTTAAGAACATGACATTTATACACATGGCAAACAGAAATACATGATATGCAGAAAGAGCATGAGCAGCATAGAAGCCACAAGGCAGTACAATGTAGCAGCTACGATATATAAAGTGCAGGAGAAGATAAAAGTGCTACATAAAGTGCAAGAGGAGATACCCCTGTATTAAAGTGAAGTTAGCGGTGATTACAAGTCTGTTTGTTGCTCAACCATTCTTTAAGTTGTCCTTTAAAGCTATTGAGAGTGGGCAGGGGCGGATCTAGACAAATATTCATGGTGTGGCAAGAGGGTGGCAGGAGAATTTCAGGGGTGGCATCCCCTGGCAGAAGTATATGCTGATTTAATCACAGTCATATCAATCAATGTTAACTTGGAAAGCCACAATATTGATATTTTAACTCAATAACATTAGGTGACATTATTGTGGCACATCAGTAAAGCCTTAAATAGAAATATATTAAGGTGGCACACGTAATTTAATGCAGACTGCTGCAATAAATACATTAATTAACTGTCTCTTCGATGTGTGTCTGTATGAATATGATAATATTAACAATCATATTATTCCTATCAGCTGTCAATCACTTTTATGATTCACATATTCAGTGTTATTATTAAATAAACTATATTTTTTGGAGGAGTTAATGATGAACATTCCTCAAGATGCTTGCTCACCCTCCTTCAAATTTGAAAGACTAGTAATTACTATCATAATTCAAAAGAATCAAAGGAACAGTTCAGCGCCCCACAACTTCATTGCAAACAGTTACAACCTTGACTTTACATCAGAAAGAACAAACATTAAAGAAATGACTAACTGCATCAGTTAGGGTTAAAAAACGTGTATTCAGCTAAAACATATACATCGCTGAAGTTATTATCCAGTGGAAAGCCCATACTCGCCTAGTTAAATCAAAGTAGTTTACTTTTTTTTGGCTGGGCAGTGAAGTTTTACACACAGTCTTATTTGACTTTCTCAGGACTTGAAACAGTTTTTTGGGGGCAGACCCCCACAAAGAAGAAACATGTATTTACACATGTAAGGTCATCTTCTTCAACAGTTTATTATTCTCATCGACTCATCCGTGAGCAGAGCATCAAGTTGGCATGCCTATAACAGCTGAATGTGGCGATTACCATCTTGATCAGCAAAACGCCTCACAAACTTATTAAGATTTAAAGCTATGGTGCATTTTGATTCAATGCTGAGTACAGCCAAACTTGACAGGCTCTTCTCTGTCATAGTAGACCGCAAACAGTTGCCGCTCCAGAGTATTTGTGTTGGGTAATCTATGGTAGGGCTAACCCATACAGTGGTGGGGCTCAAGTCAGTATTTGCAATGTAATTACATACACGCTCCCCTTGACAGTGAAACGCTACGCGTGAGGTTTATATTATTTCCCTGTCTCAATCCAAATTTAACTGTATGAAATAAAAAGGCACATTTGTCTTGTAGTAAATAAAAAGGGCGACCTGGAGCCAATCCTGCAATTTCTCCACAGGTGAAAGAGTTGAAAACCAAACCCCTGCAAGGGGGTCTGGGGGGATTCTCCCCCAGGAATTTTTTTTGAAATACTAACATCAAATACACATTCTGGTGCTCTCTTGAGAAGAAAAATAAATAAATATATATTACTACACAACGTATTTAAAAAAATGAATGCCATTTTAGTTTTTTCTTACTTTGTTCTGAAAGCTGAACCTGCTGCTCCTCTTAGAGAGGAGAGGGAAGAGGCTGTGTGAATGACTTTACATTGTGGATAAGGGTGGATAGCCCCCATTGTTCTGTGTATAAAAATGTAAGACAGCTCACACACCTATCAATTATCAAACCGTGGGGTCTTATAGTTGTACCGATGTATATAGAGATGTACTACAGCAAAAGTATTCTCCGTCGGGACTTCCTGCAACAACACCACGCCGTTATCGTGATTCTGATTGGCCAGAAGACATTATCAAAGATGTTCTATTGAGAAGACGATCACTACGTGACAAAAGTTTTCAAAACCGTTTCTAGTCTTCGGTATTTCCAGACAAGTGGCTACTGAAATCAATCTTACTATGCTGTCTGTGCAATTTACTCCGCGCGAGTTGGCAGACTTTTTTTTTCTTACTTGAACATCATTTTTCATGGTGGGGATAAGCCCTTTATTGGTATGGCTGTAGCCTACCCCAGTCATACCCTGACCGCAAATACGACACTCGCGCTCATGAACTGTCAACGGGGGGGGGGGGGGGGGGGGGGGGGGCTTGGGGGACCTCTGTGTCGCCTGTCAGCGCAACTTACATGATGCTGTCAGCGAACTGATTTGGCCTTTCTGCGCGATATCACTCAAATGCGGGACATAGTCTCAATGTGTGGGGCGCGGGACAAATAATAAAAATGCTGTGTGTGCAGTCCCGAACAGTGCGGGACACCTGGTCACCACATCACACACGGTTCTGCCCCTCACACACACACACGCTTCAAATCAAGTTGCATAAATGCTTGAGCTACGTATTTATTATAATTACTGTGAAATCTGCCTATTATGTTTTCGTCATTAATACAACAAACACACACTTGCAAGTGATAACACTGGCAATGATATTAGATGTATTAGACTATTAAAAAAATAAATCATGCTTCAAATAAGTGGGGGTACGGCGTACCTCCGCGTCCAACGCCCACTACACCACTGCTTCTGTCTACTTGTATCCGAAATGCTTCTCGTTTTGCGCTGTCCTCCCGTTCAAATGAAATCGCCGCCAATCATATTTCCAAGCTCGCGCCAGGGGAGGGGGGGAGGGGTTACAAGGCTCGCGTCTTGTGCTGCATTCACTTGCACTCGGACAATAGAGATTTTGTCTCATAAATGTCCGATGAGCCACAACTTTTCTTTCAAAACCAAGCTGCCAAATGGGGTGAAAGCTGGGGTGGCAAGGCATTTTTCTGAGGTGGCAGCTGCCACCCCGTGCCACCACGTAGAACCGCCACTGAGAGTGGGACAACCCTGTATCTCAGTTGGGAGGCTATTCCACAAAGAGCTGCCTTTAATGGAGAGACATTTTGTCCAAAGGTTGTCCATCTATGGTGGACTTCACAGTCTCCTCTCCTCTGACCTAGTGCAGCGTCCAGTGTGTTTTTTGTGGACGAATTCCACAAAAAGGGAGGGGGGGGGGGGGGGGGCATTCCATGTAAACATTTATAAATAAAGCAAAGCACATACTTTTAAAAGACTTAAAATGGTCCAAACTCAAGAAATTGTGTTTTTCAAGGATGGTACAGTGGTGGTATGAATATGGCTTTTTGTCAAACACCTTGATAGCTCTCTTATACAGCTGTTCTATTGGTTTCAGGTTTTTGGCACAAGCAAACGACTAGTTTGTCAAACAGTATTCAATGTGGGATATCATACAGTGGAGGTATGACTTTGCAGCATTGACAGTTAAGAAAGGTCTAATTTGTTTAAAATGTTGCAAGTTGAATTTAATGGTATTGGATACTTTCTTGATATGTTTCTTAAAAGTCAAGTTCGAGTCCAGTACAGTATGACTCCAAGATACTTGAACTGGGAGACTAGCTCTATTTCTGCTCCGTTTAAAAACACATTGGATCCAGGGTATCTGCAGGATTCATAGAGATGAATTTACTACCTTTTACTACCTTTTTTACTACCTCCACAATATTTTTTACTACCAACACGACATCAAGCAGCAGCCCTTTTTGGACTACTAATTATAAGGTATTAGTGTGACACTGTCACACCCGTCATACATATCAGGTACACTAATGTTTAATTGTGATCATTAAGTATTGTCATTGTCAATTGTGTTTTTTTTTGTAGTGTTGAGTTGACCCTTAGCCCTAATAAAGTGAGTAATAACCTTGACACTTCTTAAACACATATCACTTAACAACCATAAATATTAATAATAAAGTGTCACATCACACACACTTACTCACAAACACGCATTCTCTCACAAACACGCATTCTCACACACACACACACACACACACACACACACACACACACACACACACACACACACACACACACACACACACACACACACACACACTTAAGCAGTTACTGGTGCGTATTAATAATGCGTATTAATGAAAAAAATTGAAAATCAATCAAAAAAATAACTTTAATGAACAATATGCTCTGAGGACTACAGCTTTCAAAGATCTGCTTCAATATAACATTCACCATATTTAAACACAATAACGTGTGTGAGGAGTGCATGTATGCACATGTCTGTGGGTGCGCCTTTGTATGGATGTTGTTGTTGTTGCAATCTACATTGTATCTAAGTGAATCATTTAAAACAATAACTGTAGGGGTGTACGTGTGTGTGTGTTTGTGTGTGCGTGTGCCTGCATTCGTCTGTGGGTGTGCCTGTGTGCAGTTGTTGCAATCTACATTGTATCTAAGAGAAACATTTAAAACAATAACTGTGAGGGGTGTACAGTCACAGAAGTCTCAGTTGTGAGGACTTATCTTCAATTATTTTCTCCAATTTGCAGAGCTCTTCTTTTTTTTCTTTCTGCCTTCTGCGAAGGGTATTGGACTTGATTATCAGTTTAGCCATTTTGGACCCAGCCTTTCCCTCAGCCTGCTCGGCCAACTTGTCCGCGTCCTTTTCCAGTGAGTGACAAACACGGCGAAGTACCTCTTCCTGTCTTCTGAGGTCCAGAAGCTCCTCCTCCACTGCCTTCCTCCTCAGAGCATGGGCAGCACTCTCTCTCTTTTTCTTTTCACTGTCAAGGTACAGTCTGTACTGGGATCTAGCTGATGAGGCAGAGGCAAGGAGCTCCTTTGTGAGGGGCACTTTCAAAACACCACCACAACTGTTGATCCTGTCACAAACTAGTCTCAGTGATTCCAGTGTGCGGTCATGGAGATTGCATGTCTCCACCTCTTTGTTCACTGAAAATCCTCTTTCCACAGTGGCTTGGCCATGGGAAAGAAGGAGGAGAATCTGGCAAAACTGCAGCAAGTCAGGGTAAGGCCTGCTGAGGGTTGTGTAGAAGAACACATCAAGGCGGTCCTTCAGTGGCTTGAAAGCCAGGAAACGTTCATCCCGTCCTTCCACAGAGGTCAACGATTCGAACTGTTGAATGATAACATCACCTACAATATTGACAAAAACATAATCATTAATGACATTTAAGTACATTTCAAAGTAGAACACCCTTAGAACATGGCCTTCATTTGAATGACCTTCCCTGTCCCTAGACATACTGTATTTTTTCTTACCAGCTGGAATGCCACCTGTCAATCTCTTTCCCTGAAGGAATGTCTGCACTACACTCTTCATTTGCTTGATGCACCACTCCGGTTCTTGGTGGATTTGTGTGGGATCAAGGCATGCAATGTGCCTAACCATTGGAACCTTTAGGGGGGATTTGTCTTGCAATTTCATGACAACCTTAACAAGGCACTGCAAACATTCTTTCCTGAAGGTTAGCAGAGAGAGCTCCCCTATCTTGCCTCCTGGTTTGCTCTGAAGGGCCTAACAAATAGAGAACATTAATGTTCATACAAGGATATTTATTTGTCACATATATAGAGATACTTGTGTAAAACCTGTGGGGAAAAGATGTTGGTTGTCTGCTCTCTGGGTGTGTGTGTGTGTGTGTGTGTGTGTGTGTGTGTGTGTGTGTGTGTGTGTGTGTGTGTGTGTGTGTGTGTGTGTGTGGGTGTGGGTGTGGGTGTGTTTGTGTGTGTGGGTGGGTGGGTGGGGGAGTGATGGGATATGTGAGTATAGTTCAGGATGAGTTCAGGATGCATAAACATTCACTGCTATGATTGGAAATTAAACTATGACAAGTTACACATTTAAAACAATCCTAACAATTTAACCAGAGTGAGAAAGAGGTTTGGTATATCCTCATGGCTGTGGTTCAGTTTAAGCCTCAATGCCAAAGGCCTGGTGGTGAAGACCACTGAAGTTTGAAAGATAACCATTAACAACCACACAATTACGATAGCTATATTGCTTACCACAGAGGTGGTTAAATAATGCCCAATGTTACTCATTCATTTTCTACCCTAATAGTTCGAAGTAACTATTTATTTGTGCCGACAGCACATTTCATGTATGACATTGAAAGTATCTGCAGTAATTACCTTGATGGCAGATTCAGCACCCAGGCCGATGTCCACATTTTTCAGAGCCACCCAGTTCTTCTTCTCAGACACCTGGATTGTGATAAGTTGCAGTGGGCTTCGGTCCTGTATAAGTTCCCTTTTAACAAATCGCCGCAGTAAAGCCTTAAAAGAACAACAAAAACTGTTAGCAATCAAGTCACACCTGTCAACTGATACAGTTTAATCACATTCAAATAAAGACAGTTACTCTACAGGAATTACATTTCTTACCATCAGGAGTTCTTTCAGATCTTTAGCAAAAAAGGGCAGCACAGGCTCGTCGGTCTGATATTTGGTCAGGAAGGGGTTGAAGCTTCGTGCAACTGACAAGAAGAACTGGAGCTTTGGAATTATCAAATTATCATCCCGTGCTGCCAAAATGATATCATATGACGCCGTGTTTGGGTTTGTCACCTTTTTCTTCTGAACAGCATCAACATATGTTAAAAGCACAGGCCAAATGTCGACAGCTCTCTCAGCCACAGGGACATTTTCCACCCATCTGTGGCCACAGAAAGATCGGGGAAAGGTAGAAGATCCTGTGGTGGCGGTGTAATCTTCTCTACGGGCAGGAACATTGTGGAAGATGTAGTGCATAGCTCGCAACAGTTTGTCTACCTGCCATGTTGCGAATCCTGCCTTCATGGCATTGTGGAGGGTGTGCAAGCCACAACTGCCAACACTGATGAGTTGTGCATCCCCATGAAGCTCTGAATGTTCGTTCTGAAGGAGCTTCAGCAGCTTGAAGTTGACATTTGGGCCATCCATACTGACAGACAGCAGGTGTCTCAAGTTGAGTTGTGCAACACATTCCTGTGAATTGTCACAAAAAACAAAGTTTATTGAAAATTGTAATCTGTCCTGTGGTTTTTGGTTATTCATAAAATAGACAATAGATAGACAGTAAATACAGTGCCAGTAAGTATAAGTCAAACGTGTTTCCCCCTTTGTAGTACCAGTATGCATCTTTCAGAAATATTAACCAAATCCTTCATCAAAATGTGACCCTGCAAGGCGAAACCAGTCGCTTTGGTAAAATGTACAAAACTAAGTTATTGTTCTCATATGAACGGCCATAAACTAAGCTTTCCAACGATATGTATATTGAGGCTATTGCTAGAACAATCGTTAAGATAACTGTATCCAAAGTGGCATGGTTCTCCTGTCATGATAATGCTAGAAGAGGAGAAAATCACCTTTTTAAGCGGCGTTGACAAATGGTATGACTGCTAATGTGTTGCATCTTCACCGGGCTTAACAGTCAAAACGTATGTTTTTCCGTGATTTGTCCACGATATGAAATGATATGTAGACTGTATACTGTCAAATTATGCGAAAACATGAAATTCAACATTTTAACCCGGATGTTTGTTTACCGTGGATTTTCTCAAAATAGCATTGAGCGCAAAGCGACTGATATCGCCTTGCAGGGTCACAAAACACACCCGACACACACGTCGTGTAGGCTAAAGCTTAGGCTAACTATGACATAAACATTTTCAAATGGGCATATAACGACAATAAGAAAGAACAAACAAGAAAATATCAACTCACTTTAATGCTTTGCAGCAAGTCTTCAGCCCTTGCATGTCCAAGAAACTGTGACCCAAAATATGAAGACGTCACGCGGTCATCTCTCCAGAACCGAACGTGAATATCCATTTGCTTCTTCTTGGCGGACTGGTTCAGAGACTCGTCAAACATGACAACATATGGCCCAGAAGCATTGATGCTATTTATAAGAAGCTTCTTAAAATGTGGAGCAATGCCAAATCCAAGGATATACGATGTCTTATCTTTGCCACAAACAAAACTTTTGGCTATGTCGGAGTCAGTGAACATGTTTTCGAACAATTCCCCAATGCCCTCATTCGAATTGAATGAATGATGGTTAGCTGCTGTGTTCAGGCACCAGAGAACCTCAGCCCTGAGGGCTGATGTTTGTGGCGGTAACGTCTGCTGTTTGGCTATCGCAGCCGTGGTGGTGCTGGTGGCACTGGTTTGCTGCCGAGGTGGTGCGACTGTTGCTGATAAGTTGGCATGATCTGCCGCGATCTGTGTGGTGCTGCTGCTAGCATCGCAAAACAACGAAATCGGCAGCTGTCCCCCCCTCACCCGAAGCCGCTGCTGGTGTATAGCCGATCCACTGTGGGACTTGATAGCAGTAATGCCGTTCCAGGTAACATTTATAGTTTTTTTGCAGACACTGCAAAATGCTTCACGGTCATTTCCTATGACGGGTTTAAGCCAGTCTTTATATAAGGGGTCATCAACCCATAATTGCGAAAACTTGCACTTCCCCATTTCACACTAAATTTGCTCGAATTTGCTAACATCAGAAAAAGTAGACTGCAACTGTGGCAAAAGGCGGCTCTGCTAACGTCAATTGTTGGAAAAAGGCGGAAAATGTTGTAAGCGTCGCTGATAGGCTATGAAGTCCACACAGGTTACCTCTACGTCATTGCTATCAACTACGCCTCACTCAGGTCCTGTTAGCACCGTATATATTTTTAAACTACGTAGGCTAGATGAAATTCAAACATGCAGACACAAATAATAAGCAAACAATGGAAACTCATTATATATTGAGGCAGAGTTTTAAAAAAATTACTACCAAGTCAAATTGCGTTTGTTACCTTTTACTACCTTTCAAGGGCCTTAATTTGGGTAGATTCTTTTTACTACCTTTTACTACCTTTTACTACCGCGCGGACACCCTGGGATCCTTCGATTTTGACTGGTTGTTTATTGAACATCATGCATACTGTTTTTTTTGCATTTAACTGTAAGTAAAGGTTGTTCAGCCAGTGTTGAACCTTGTCCAAAGCATTTGAGAGACAGGATGAGATAATTTCAGTGTTTTTCCCGTGTACAAAGATGACCGCATCATCGGCATACATTTGTACATTCAACTCAAGACATACATTAGGCAAGTCATTAATGTACAGAGAAAAAAGTAATGGTCCAAGAATGGAACCTTGTGGAACCCCAACAGGGTTCACAAGGTAGGGGGATTTGGCTCCGTTGACCAAATCACGCTGTTTTCTGTTCGATAAATAAGACTTAAACCAC
>NC_136912.1:79008671-79036171 GCF_949606895.1 Notothenia rossii | reverse complement strand
GTCGTCATTTGTTTGAGTAACCTAAAACTACAGCAACAAAATAATATAACAGGGCCTGAGATGTCAGAATAACACTCGGACCCCTGTTGTAGCTCTGCTATTCTACACGAGCACACACACAAAACTCCAACACAGTCACAGTTGTCTGCTGACGTCAGTTGTGGTTTCATGGCTGTCACTGCATCGGCCATCGACCAGCTCTCAGGCCTGCAATTACTCCCGGCCCAACGCTCGCTCTGTTTTTCCACCAAATACAAGACTCCAACACAAAAGATGCTATGAAAAACGCTAAAAAGATACAAGCCGGAAACCAGCTGTCTGAGTTTGTGGACGCAGAGGGATTTCTGTTTAGGCGTGTTTGTTGTAGAAACGCAGAGGAGTGACTCCAGGGACTCGAAGCAGAGGCGTCCTGAGGTCCAGCGGGTCGAGGAGTCAGCCGTGAAATTGCGTGAATGATTTGGGCTCAAGTCCAATGAAGAGCCGCCAGCCATTTTTACTGTCAGTCCTCATCAGGGGTCAAACATGATTTAACACTAAAATACGTGCCTGTATAAGCTGAATAAAAGAGTGATGTATATTTCAAATGTGGGTTGATCTCTCTAGAAAGGTTTATGTTAAGACCTCTGCTGTTAAACCCTGAAGACAAAAATACCATTATGTATGACGTCATTATGAAATCTGACAGCTGTGGGGAACACTTCAGCACATCTGTGAAATGGCGAGGATCCCAGACAAGAGAGAGAACGAACATAAATGGCCAACAACAGCTGTCTGTGAACATCAGACCAGAGCCAGTTACAGCATCGACTGGGAGGAGGTGAAAGTCATCGACCCGGAGTCAGTGGAAGATCAAGGAGGCCGTTTACATCTGACGCCAGACAACTCTAACAGAGATAGGTTACGGTCTACCATTCATATATTAATGAAGTTCCTTTTGATTTAGGCGGAGCAAACAAAGACTTTTTCATAACATAAAACAAAGTTGGCAGGGAGGCTAAGAAATGTCCCATCTCTGGTGTTTTACAAAGTTAAATTCAGACACAAAAGCAATCAATTACTGACTATAATCTGCTCTAGAAAACAAAAAACCCTACGAATTGTGACTGCCACCCTACTCAACCAAAGAGATCAAACTTGAGCAACTAAATTAGAGTTTGGGTTCAAGTTAGTCAAACATTTGATGTAAAAGGGAGATGTCAAACTGGTTGCCCTGCATTTACTTTCATAATGTCTGATCAGTGGCGAGCCGTCAGTGCCCTCTATTTGACCAAAATAACTTGGTTTAATTGTATTTAAAATAACATTTCCAAAGAAATAAATCTTTCGAATCTGCCTGTTCAGTTTCTGTTGGAATGTGAAGGGTTAAATGAAAGAAGCTCCTCTGTGAGTTACTGTGAAGATAGGAGCTGATTGGTGGTCCTGCTGTAAATTCACAGAGGGCCAGCTATAGTAACTGAACGAGAGAGTAATGTCAAATGACATTACAATTGACCAATCATATCTTTCCTCTAAATAGGTGGGCTTTATTATCTCTGACTTTATGAGAAGTTCCGCCCGCTGTGAAGTTTATGCATGTGTGTTATAACAACGGGTCAAGCTAGGCGGAAGTAGCTAATTACCATAAGTTCGTTCATGATGGCTCACTTCAGTGATAGTGATGACATCGTTGCGAAATTATTAACCGAATCATTTTCAAGATTGAGTTACAATGATAAATTGGAGTGGCAAAGGATCAGCTGCATGACCCGCCATCAAGTGCTTCATCCAAAAGGACAGGAGGATGGACTTTGTGTTTAAGTGATTTATCATCAAAGGTAGGCCTAAGTCATTTTCACTGTGGGCTGCCGTGCTGACTTAATTCATTTGTAATTGTTACTTGGCTGTGGGTGCCCTGTCACGATAGGTGTTTATATAAATGGTGTTGTTTTGTGTGGTAGAGGGTCGCTGTCATTGATGCGTTTTGCACCCCGGGCCGTTATTTTGATATTCCGCTGAAGTATATACGCTGTGACGTAATAACTCTTCTTTTTTTTCGAGGGAAAGGGGCTCGCCACTGTGTCTGATACATGTTTGTATTAGGGTTTGATAGTTTTTTTTAAAATGCTGTGCTTTGTTTTTATACGAAACATTGTATCTCTCGGGACGAAGGACACATTATGTAAATAAAAAATTCTAATAATAAAGTGAAATCAATCCATTTTAAAATCGAATTGAACTACCGGTACAAATAAACAAGGAGTCTTGACTTCTTCAGGCTTTTCCACTTCTCCACCTCTTGGCATTAAATGAAGAAAATATTGCATCTACAGTATTACATACTCTATTAGTCAGCGTCTTATTTACACACAACATCCAAGAGCTGAGAGGAAAAACTTAAATCTGAGGATAAAGCCTAACCTAATTTATTTCATAAAGACTTTTTAAATCAGATTATATAATGCTCTGGAGATTGGTTGCTCTGCTGTATCAGTGGAGTTGTGCAGCGTCAGGGTGGTAATTAGATCCAGTTATGGGATACACGAGGCAATAGATTCCTGTGACAAGTACAGGAATAAACAGATGGTGTTGGGAGAGGGGGAATCCATCAGCCCCGTCAGTACAGGTGAGCCTGACCAGCTGCAGGCGAATAATGAGGCCACTGATACTGTCAGCCGCTCCTCATACTGTACATGACTCGTACTCTCCGTGAGCCAGAGGTAACGTGACTCTTCGTTTACATTATGTAGCATCATGCTGGCCGCTCGCCTGACCTTTGACCTCCTGCAGAGTGAGCTGTGCGTCACATCACGTGTGTTGACATGGGCTGAGGCCCCCAGGGCACGACAACCTGCTGTGACACCACCAAAGGTCAGAGGTCAGATTGTACCTGCGTGGAGACTTCACAAGTTTGACTGAAACTTGACTCAAATGTTGGCCGATTTCATTATTCAGGCTGCAGCCAATGATTACTGAGTAAAAAAAAATCAGTCACAAATAATTATGTATTTCTACGTCTATTTCTACGTTTAACGCTTAATCAATTAGTCGACTTATCAATACAGCTACATTAAATATTGAATATCTTCCAGTCACTGGTCTGAAGGTTTCTAAGATGGATATGTCTGTCTGATCACAGCCGCAGAAGGATTGAACATCTTCTTAATATTTTTTTATTCACCTAATTATTCATATTATGGTAAATTAATTGTGCATTTATGAATGTATCCCATCGTTTTATTTGTTGTAAAGTTTACATAGAGAGTCTTTAGTTGTGGAGAATTATTCTTACTTAAAAATTCACAAATCACTAATTTCATCAGCAGGATGTAGATGTTTTTGTGGTTTGAGGCTGTGAGAATGTTATTTTGACAACAGCTTCCATGCATATCTAATAAAAAGAGCAATGAGTGGTTGACAGCAGTCGTCAGCTACAGTTTTAAACATTTATTGTAATGCTTAAATATTTGCTGTTTCAATATAGTGCTTTTTCTCTTCCTGCAGCTGCATTACATCAACATTGTTCGTGTTCAGAGTACTAATCAGGTGTTTTTGCAAAGCAGCTGCCGTAAACAGCTCTGTACAGTTAAGTTATGCCTAACTTAAGAAAATTGGAGATTTTTCTGCATATTTGTCACTGGTTTAAATTTGACACAAATAAACTAAGAGCTGCAGTCACACATTTCACAGCGGCCAAAACACAGGCCTCCAATGCACAATCAAAGCTGTTCCCTGAGCCTTCCTTTTACTAAAGGAGTAGCTTTACTTTATGATAATCCTGTGTATTTCATACTGTCTCAGATTCCTTTTCTTCTTGACAACAAAACATTAAACCTCGTGGGGAAAGAAAGACTTTGCAGAACTTGCTCGAATCCTCGATTTAACAACAGAAACAATTGTGACAACTTGAGAATCTGACCGATACAACATATGAAGATATTAAATATCACCACGAAATATCTGCGATCAACAGCTTTAATATAAGAAATTACATAAACTTGACCCTGAAATTACAAATTAATCGACCTCTTGCAACTACATGTCAAGGCATTGCTGTCCACAAGCAGAACCTGCTAGAAAAACCAACTGGTTCAGTCCCTTAAATATTTGAACACAAGCTGGTGAGACCCTGATTCACTGGAAGGACTATGTGTGTTTGATGTCGTTTTACAAGTAGCAGAGCACAAGGCTTCACATATACGAGGCATTTCATCCTGACTGTCACCAACACCCAAGGAGCAAAACGCCTCTGACCTCAGCAACTACATCCTGTCTGCTAGCATGTTCAAGAAATATCACATCAGAGCTCTCATGTTTTGTACTAAACGAATCCAAGACTTCAAACACAAAATAGAAGGGCTATTAATGGAGTCAAAAATGTAATTTTATTCGTAAGTTCCCTGCTGATTTTAACAAGGGCAATCCATCTAAAGCAAAGAACTGGCAAAAACTAGATGACAGGTGTCTTGTAGTTTGAAAAATGTATTTCTTTATGTTTATATTATGTGTAAATATATTGTATTTATGTTGTAGATTGTTTTGAAGATACCATAGCACTCAAATTGAGGCTGTTGCTTTGATCTCACAGCGCTGAGAAGCTTTGGATTAGATGAACATTGTCATTGTTATTATTAATGTGAGATTGATGAGCTGTTGGCTCCCCTTCTGACTGCATGAGTCAAAGTGTATTTGACATTATGGGCTGACATCCGTGCCGGGAGGTAAAACATGATGAGTAAGTCAGAGTCTGACGTCAGTCCTATCATCACAGCTGAAGTGAAAAGACAAGACAGAATATGGCACTATGAGATAACTGAGCTTAGAAGAGATAGCTATATCAGACAGTAAGTAGAGAGGAGCTGACCGATGCCTCCAACACCATCATAACTCTAAAAACAGAAGCAAAGTGTCTGCACTGACACACATAAATCAGTGTGTGCCAAAACTAACTGTAAAACCTCTAACCCTACGAGGTAAAGCGATGACGAAGAACGCAGCGTGTTTCCTGAGGGAATTAATGGAAACTAAGGATTTAAAGGATTGGGATGATTATAAAGTGCACTCTACTTCTCCCCGCTGTGTTATTACACACATGTGGTTGATCCATCAGGCCCATAAATATGTGCAACTTGGCGTTCATTAGCATTTTCCCTTTGAAGGTTTTTTATTGGTAAGTTGACATTATAAAGACACTTTGATCCCCCTCCCCGCCCAGGCTCATGTCGTCATGACTTTATGAAAGGCCGGCTGCAAAATTAGTCACATTTCCTTTTGTGACCCTTAAGGCAGCCGCCCACTTCAGGTACACTCATAAGAATACATATGTTTGTGTATCGTGTCGTTGAATAGGGCATGAGTGCTCGGTAAACTACATAACTTATGTTTTTATGTTAACCTTACATTTCTGCCTCAGCTTGTTATTGTATTCATGTTTCTGTGGTCTTCATTTTTACTTTTGTTCTTTCTTGTGAAGCACTTTGTATTTCTGTGAAAGGTGCAAGGTGAAAGGTCTAAATAAACGTATTAGTATTATTAGTATGACAACATATGCTTTAAAAAATAGAAAAACCATACAAAAAAAGACAGTGATATATGTAGGAGCGGTAACACTTTAAAAATGTGTTTTTTAATTGGTAAAATAATTGTAAAATAACAACCATCTCTTGTTGATTGTTTGTTTGTGATAATATGTTCAAAAATATCCTTCAAACAATGATATTTAGTTTATTTAAACATCTACAACTTGAATTTGACATTCATTACATTTGATTTGTTTTATTATATATAATGTATACTTAACCCTTATCTTTGACCCTCAACATTTGACTGTATATACAGATACAATTAAACAAATAAATACAAGTATTTTAAGATGTATCTGACTGTCGGTGTAACAAGAGAATACATATGTCAATGTGTTTTGCATCAAGTTATGCAGTCATTGATGATATAATGATATAGAAAAACTGTCAAAACTCCAAAGAAACACCCACATCTCCACACACACACACACACACACACACACACACACACACACACACACACACACACACACACACACACACACACACACACACACACACACACACACACACACACACACACACACACACACACACACACACACACACACACACACACACACACACACACACACACACACACACACAGACAGATCTTCCTCAACCACATCAGTCCGTCTGAATCACCATTACATTCATAAAGTTGAACTCTGGTCATATTCCCTAAGTTTGAGCTTGACTCCTCTGTCCTGGTTATTCTGACATCCTAGATTAAACTGATTTGGCTGTGAGAAGTACAAATATTTATTTGGAATAAAGAAAATGATTAAATTCTTACTTTAGGTAATATTTGAAGTACTGAAAAGCCCTAACGCAATCAAAAACCTTTAGAAGCTTTATAAAAAATACTACTCATAAATATGACGTATAAATGATTAGCCAACAATATAGTAATAATAAGCTGTCGGTACATCATGAGCACCTCACATTCATAAAGGGACATTTATAAAAAAATAAGCAAACAAGAAATAAGAAACCTTAATATTAAAGTTAAAGTGACTTTCTCATAACAAATGGAAGTGTTTGTCAGCTGGAAAATTGCAAAACCTTGTTTGAAAAAAGATTAGAAAGCAGTGTGTGTAGAGTTGTGCAACTACAACATCTGGATTAAAAACCACATCTGGCCTACCGCCTGCGTTTCTGCACAATGTCGATGGGCCGGTTGACAGCGCACGGAGATCCGCAGATGTTCCCATTCCTCACTTTGAAGTAGCGATCCTGGACCGAGGGGGCCAGATACACACAGTTAGTCGGCAAACTCATGTTCCTGCCTGTTAGAGTCTCCCTTCTGCTTTGTTCTCCTCTAATCCTCCTCCTCTCCCTCCTCTGGGCGCTCCTCTACTCCTCGGCTCTTGTGCGCTCTCTCCTCTAACTCCACACCACACCAGGTTTCCATTGAGGCGCAGACAGACGGAGGAAAGCCGTCCTCAGTGTGTTTCAGCAGCATGCCTCAGTCCAGAAACAAGTCCAGTGTGAAAAGAAGGAAGGGGGATCAAAGCAGAGTGGGCTTTAAAGAGTCATTTCCTTTCCCTGCTTCATGCGGTTTGGAGAGCTCAACGCACAGAGCCAAAGCTGTTGGTTTCAAATCCACATTGAGGAGTTGAGCATTGAACTCTCTCTCTTCTTAGGAGATACACTCCTCCCTCTCTCTCTCTCTCTCTCTCTCTCTCTCTGTGTTTCTCTATGGCTCTCTCTGTGTGTCTGCTGGAGCACATGGACTTCGAAGCTTTAAAAAAAGACATGAACTGTGTGTGAGTGAATGTGCAGTATGTGTGCGTGTGAGTGTGAGAGAAGCAGGGGGGTGGGGTCGTAGTAATTGCATCAGATGTATGAAAGCGTGTAAAAGGATTTTTTTTTTGCGTTTTGTGTGTTTGTGTGTTTCAGAGACCTCTGAACAAGAAAGCTCTACGAGAAGGTGAGAAAGTGAGAATTGGATAATTCAACTGTTCACAAACACACACAATTATGCACACGTATAAAACTATAATGCTGCTTCAGTCTCATATCAAATAATATTTAAAGTAATACATGCATTCCTATGGTTTTATATACGTCTTTTTGTTCCTAAAACTGCACCATAAACAGTTCATTTACAGCAGCAGTTTTACACTCGGCTTCAGCAGTCAGAGAGAGATGGACTTGGACTGGACCCCATCATCCTGATGATCTCACATCCCGACCGTCTCTCTGCTGACGACATCGCAGACAAATATTTGTCTTTTTAGAAACAGGGCAGTGGGCCGCGTTGGACGTGTTGGCAGGCACATAAAAGAGCAGTTGGAGGCCTGGGGGCTTAAACATATCAGACGTTTAAAGGAACTGACGTGGTGAGGATGTGGAGGCAGAATCAGATGTTTTACTCACAGCTGTGCTTTCAAACTGAAAGCTGCTGCCTGAACTCTTGATCCAATCGAGATTAAAAAAAAAGGGGTGTATCTCTGTTAAGTAGCTTGTAGCTGATTTTATGAATCTCAACTTCATTATTTTTATTATATTAAAACATTTTGGCAATCAGCCTTTGCCTTTTTTAATTTAATATGCATACTAGTGCAGCTGCTGTTTGCTTTTGGCTGGTCTTTATACCAGCAGGGTGCTGTCAGATGGTACCAGCTGTGGGCTAGGGTTATTTAATTTTCACACTCAGTGAGGTTAAGGTGCCAAATCATGGACTATACTGATGGCCTACTTGTTCAGAAATGTGGCAATCAAGCAAATGTTTGCCTGAATTTGTGGGGACAAAGAGAGCTCACTCCGTAGCTAAAATTGAATCAAGCTGACTTCAAAATCAAAACTGATTGTCAGATGGTTGAGGTGTTTTGGAAAACCTCTCCACCCGCACACACCTTTCTGACGTCAGAGTGTTCAGAAAGCCAATTGAGTTTACTCAAATATGAAAAAGGATTTATATTGCCAGCTGGTCTTCATAAAAGCAGTCATAAAATGTGTGAGTGAACGCTGTTCAATGTGCCTGCACGTGGTTGAAAAATAAATTGGTTATCTTTTTTTTAATCATTCAGAAATAAGAGTAAGAATGTATGTATGTGTGGTTTGTAAAGGCTTGAACGTTACCTCCAGAGGGAGTTTCTCTCCCACACACTCCCCCCCCTGCCTGAAACGCCTCATTACATTACATTACGTTACAAGTCACTCTTTTACCCAAAGCGACTTACTTACATTCATTACTGTGGGCAAACCCCACAGGAGCAATTTGGGGCAAGTGCGTTGCCCAGGGACACATCGACATGCTGACTGCAGTGGGACTCGAACTTGCTCTCGGATCCGAAGATAAGCGCACCATCCCACTGAGCCAAAGCCTCCCTCGCCTCATTTTGACTCCTTTGTTTACTTCTGTAACATAGTGACAACCCAACTTAACACTCACACTTCTATTGGCTAGCGCTCAAACACACTGTACGTGATAGGCTGAGGGGCGGGACATCTCTAAGAAGTTGACAAATCGGCCTGCTAACCAATCAGAGCAGAGCTATATCAGGGCTCTTGTTTCAGACAGATGGTAAACAAATATGAACCTATATAAATAATGTTGATTACTTCACAACACATAAAACAATTACCTTTAATCTGTACCGTAAAGTTATAAGGTAAATTGTAAATAACAAATTAACATGTTCTTTTTATACAGATCTGTTTAAATGTCTGCATTCAATACATTTGAACATAAAAGTTATGAATGGAGTGATATCCATAAACACAGACTGCTGTTTGAAAAGGAGTTTACAAACACCAGCTGGCTAGTAAAGCGATATCAAAATATCTAATGGGAGGGGCTCATTGGCTTCCCATACTTGTCTGTTTAATAAACTTTCATCCTGAGCTATGTTTTGTGTGACTGTCCTCATTCACACTGACCCATAACTCACTTTCTCTGGAACAGGTCTGTCTGACTCAAGTCACATTTTTGCGAGTTAGCTCGGACAGTCAATAATAATAGTCAACGCGATGCATTAACCTCTCTCATGAACAAAGTCCTGAGTCACTTGAACATACTCACTTAATGGGAAGCCAGTTTCTCTTAACATAAAGAGGGGAAATCCACAATTTGTTGGCCTCAAAGATGCTGAACCCTCACCTAAACTACCTCACATTTAACATGCTGTCAGTCACAATTGAATGAAGCCAGCAGAAATCATCTACCAAAGCATCCAGAACTAGAAATAATCCTGCAGCAAATTCACAAAACAGATTTAGGCTTCTATTCTGTCCAAGCATATTGCAGGAATAAAGAGCGCTCCTTCTTCTACAACCAGGACAGAATCAGCAGGGCCCCTACAATATCACATGAAGTGACTTTTTACTAACTAAATTATTACTCAAAGGTACTGTTTTTCAGAGTTGATACTAATACACTTTGACTTTGGGAGATCCTTACAGAAGTAAATGCCTTCTCATCACTTCCACTATGTAAATGTGATTTATGCAAGTCTCACTTTCAGAATTGCTTCTTGTAAACTTTCCTGGATCAAGTGCTGACTTGAGTTTAAAATCACGCAATGGAATAATGGCTAAATTATTCAGAGGACTGAACACAGACAGACAGAAAAGGCACGGACTGACATTAATCTCTTGAAAAACGTTTTTTTTCACTATTATTTATTTCATCCAGTAAGTTCCAATATGACATTTAGGGATTTACCATGTTTGCACCCCTCCCACAAGTGCTCTCTTCCCTCGTTATGCAATGTGCTGGAGGAACATGTTGGAGCTGAAAACAGATGCCGGGGTGGAGGTTTGCTGAGAATGAGGTGTTTGTGAGGCCGCTGTGTAACCAAATCCTCCGGCCAAATGACTTCTGCAGTCCAGCTGGCTGCTGGCTCCTATGACAACATAACGTCTGTAATGAGAATAAGCCGCCAGGGGGGAGTGTCTTCCATCTGCGTTCACGGTGATGTTTGTGAGTGTGTACTTGACAAACAGTACCAACATGATATAAACCTTTTATTTAAATCTCAGTCTTCTTATGATTAATGAAAGTTCACAGCTGCAGAGACACTGACAGGAAAATGTTGTTTTTCATTAATTCACTTTAAAGAGATGCTCACTATTTGACAGCCCAGGGCTGGTTATCATAAGTGTTTGTATGCTTTAGATACGGCATTGCACAACTTTACAGAAAGATTCAGTGCTGATAAAGTAAGCATTCTGTCGCAGTTTTTCAGTGAGCGTAAACAATGCAGTGAGGCAAAAAACTTCAGGCATAAAGGCATAACAGACCTTCTTTTTGAAAACAGGAAGCTCTGAGTGTAGGCAGATAAGTTCACACATCCTTCTGAAAGACTGACTATGCCCTCTGTAAGACTTTTTATTTATTTCCCCTGACTAATTAACAACATATTCACATTATAACCTCGCTTATCTTACTGTATCACCAATAAAACTTGACAGATACAGATAGCACTGCCTTTGACCCTTTTTCAGGACAATGGAGAAGTTTTTAATAACACTCAGAGTTTCTTGTTAGTGAAAATGTGATATATGCTAAGTCTACAGTCTTTCTTGATTACAGTGAATCTATACATGTTTCAAAGCTATTAAAGACAATAATGTATCCTGGAAGACACTGGACAGATGGTGGCTTTCTTTAAGCCCTGGCAAAACTCACTTCACAGGTTCAGTAGTATTGTATTTCAGTGAATGTGTAAAAATCCAAGCAGAAAAAGACGTGCACCATCTAGTGGAGACATATTGAAGATAACACGATGATATGTGTAGGGGCTTAATGTCAAAGTCTCCATAAGGCCTTAAGCCCTGAAACCTGAGGATTTAACGTAAGATGGTAATTGGTAAATAATCAAATCGCTTGCTCAAAACAGCATCATAAAGCAAACAGAAATGATTGTTGAATTAACTAGCTGTGAATGTAACACAGCTATCTTTGCATTCACAATTGTATGTGCTTGTTATAAACTCCCCTAGCTTTGAATTGTGGCCAATTCTCTTGGGCAAAATCTGGAGAAATGTGAATTTGTGGAAAGTGTGCATAAAGGGTTTAACATGCCCCCATGCACTTGACAATTCTAAAGGGTGGTAACCATAAACCGTCCCGGACTTGTAAGTCTTTGAGTGTGGACATTGGGATTGTGCCAATGACTTCCAACCATATAGTTAATGTTTCAGCTGATTACAGGAGGAGATTATCAGAGTCACATTAATAATAAAGTGTTAACAGAAATGATCAAACTGAATCTGGCTATTCTATGGTTTGTGCTGATTGTTCGTGCACTGGTCTAATACTGTCTGATTTATGGCAATGTGACTTGTGGTTGTTTCTTAGTTGTTAATAATATTTATATCTTGCTGCAGGGTTCAAGTCATGCTGCTTCTCCGGCGCCTCCCAAAAAACACACAACCTGCAGTAGAACAGGCCATGTCACTTCAGAGGGGTGGTGTCTCATCATTTGGTTGTTTTTTGACGCCAATCTTTATTTGTTTAGATAGCGTTAACCAAGCACCCACACACTGAGTTCACACCTATGTAAACTGCTTTATCTCAAACATCAGATAATGTTGAGCCAATATAAAAAGTCAGAGTGCTGCTGATTCAGTCTCCTGAAGATGGACTGACTATCCAGCAGAGGTCAGTCTG
Source organism: Notothenia rossii (assembly GCF_949606895.1). NCBI lineage: Eukaryota > Metazoa > Chordata > Actinopteri > Perciformes > Nototheniidae > Notothenia > Notothenia rossii. The sequence goes on along the minus strand of NC_136912.1, from coordinate 79,024,009 downwards.
TGCCAGGAAACTACATTAAATCCACATACAGGAGTAAAACAAAGACACACTGGCCTTTACAGAAACACTCTGCTCACAAGGCACAACTGGCAAAAGCCTATTTCCACTGCTAGTAAAACACCTACATTCATTTGGAAACATGACCTCAAAGTCGATTCTCTGGTGGAACAATCAATATGGATTTTGGGACGAGTGACTATTGCAGGGTGTGTGTGTCTTTGTGTGTGTATACAACAAACGAGAAACACATGTCATAATCACGTGTTATGGGCAGCCAGGCTGGCGGGGCTGGGGAACTATTACAAGCTCGGGGTCCTATTTTGGGGGTCTGTTGTGTTATTGTTCCCCACACACACACACACACACACACACACACACACACACACACACACACACACACACACACACACACACACACACACACACACACACACACACACACACACACACACACACACACACACACACACACACACACACACACACACACACACACACACACACACACACACACACACACACACACACACACACACACAGTAGTAGCTTAGTTGTCGACATTTCAAAGTATCTTATAGAATTAAAGAGATTGTATACTTGTTTTTATACTTTTGTGATTTACACACACACACACACACACACACACACACACACACACACACACACACACACACACACACACACACACACACACACACACACACACACACACACACACACACACACACACACACACACACACACACACACACACACACACACACACACACACACACACACACGACATAAAAAACTTGTATCTGCTTTGACAACAACTATGAAACAACCTTTCTTTCTCAAGAAACTTGGCAATTAATATTGGTATAACGGAGAGGATTTAGGAAGTGTACTAAAATAATAAGATTAGTGTTGAACAACCACAATTTACAGAAAAGAGATGCTGAATGAAATATTGATAATTAGCATCTACTATCCACTATCCCTTAACAAAAGTATCATTGGTATAGAGAGGCACTTACATCATGAATGCTCAAGAAGACTTTGCCTTTGACATTTCAAATTCATACTAATGTGTTTTGATTTTGGTCAAAACCCAGTAGGTATTGATTTTCCACAATTGAAAGTGGCAGAAAGGACTTAGTGTTTTTCAAAAGGTTAATTAAATTAATAAAACCAACAACCACAGGTGCTACTAGCCACACAGAGTAAAGTCTGTGTCAAGGAAATGGGCCAAACAAGTTATGGTTCCTCCCTCTACTTTAACTCGATGGTTCCTGCTGTGTGTGACGGTGAAGGTGTGGCCTTTGTTTGTGGTCGTGCTGTGGGGGGGGGAGGGGGCAACCAGTGACCCAGCAACACAGTGTAGAGCTACTGTAGATGCTGCCCATCAATCCCAGTTTAGTGTATATCAGTACTGAGGACACAAAGCGTGTACACACACAAGGACACAAAGAAAGCACACTGGAACAGATTGAAAAACATTCAAACATGCATGCAATGGGAACATGTATGTGCTTAATGGTTGCCATAAACACACAGAAGGCCGGGCGCGTTTGTCGTCAGTGTAACATGAGTCACCACCAACATGCTCCCTCTGCTCACACACTCACGACCATGTACAACACACGCTCATGTACACACATTGTCAGAGAAAAATGCATTATTCACAAATTGAGGCAACAGCACTTGTAAAAATGTGCATGTGCTTATGTGCATGTGCTTTTAAACAGCTTGAACACAAACACTGGCTTCAGTACTCTGTGTTCAGACAGCAGCTTTTTCTCAGGGTCATCGTGCTGAAAAATGTCTCTGGGAGACTTTTTAGCAAAAACAGGAAGTCTGTTGAATGAAACTTGCCACAAACAAAACTCACTTCCTCTCAAAGACGTTGGGTAAAATGCCAGCATGAAAAAAAACAAAGAGCAGCTCAAAAACCACCAATTCACACACTGGCCCCAAAGCTCAGGTTGCTGAGAGACACACTTCTCACTGAATGAGCACACTCTTTCTACTGTACAGACTTATCATAGCAATATCTATAAAATAATTATAACTAAAGGTCCTGCTTACTGTTATGTTTACAATTCAGTTCCTTACCAAATTGATGAACCCATTTCACACCAACTTGCCTTTATTATTTCAGCTACAATGCATGATTTACTGCAATGTTAAAATACATACAGTTTTGTCTGGTAAAAAGCATAAAGTCAAAATCCAGTTGGCAATAACAACTGGGAAACCAAACCAGCTTGAACAGCTTGTGTCAGCCAAAGTGCGTCATTCAAGGTAATTAAACCCAAATTGTAAAAAGTATTTTGAACCTCATCAGACCAACACTGCAATTATAAAACCGTCTGATGACGTGAATGTTTGTAAGTCATTAACATCTCTACCATCCATCCATATGACACAACACTAGCATCAATGAAATATCTCAGAAAGTTGTGCAGGAGCAAAAAGGAAAACCAAAGTAAAACTCTCTCTGTGTGTTTTCTGGGGCAACTTTAGACAAGATCACCTGCTCTTAGATTCTGCAGACTGACGCCAGAATCTGATTAAGTTAATGTTTTTTCACATGAACCAACATTTTGTTTATAGTTTTTATAACTACTTATTATTAGGGAATTGCAGTGTATGCACGGGTTGCAACCTACGCTAGGTGTTTCCACATTTAATCATCTCACTCACTTGAACAAGTGTATGTCTTACCATTAGCTAAAATACGCCAGTTCTCCTTGTCAATTGTAGCTATTTGTAGCTAACGTAGCAGATGTACTCTGCAGCATGCATGAACACTCCCTCTCGTGAATATGAGCGCTGAAAGAGATACAGGATGCAAAGTTTATGAACATACCCCAAGCACGAGTGTCTCCGACTGTGCCCGAAAACAGTCGGCGCCCCTTTCCTCGCCAGTGCCAGGTCTTTGTTCATTGTCCCGTGAGCTCCTGGCTCATAAGAGACACTCTGGGCTGTAAAGAAAATAACCTGAACATCTGAACCGAGCCTCCTGTGGATTCTCAAACTTCACAACTCAGTCTGTTTTTTTTCTCCCATGAACAGGCGGGTGGTTCTGGATTGACTCCATGAGGTTTTGTACTGCGAACACAGGAAGGTTCCAGGTGAGAAATGAAAAGAAAACCCAGTCCGATAGAGGCCAGATCTGCATTACTCCGCAGAGCCTCTGGATTCAGGAAACATTTTGAGGAATGTTGCAGGGTTGTACCACTAAGGTCCCAGGCAAGCCTCAACAAGGCAGAAGTGTGATGTCCAATTGGTCTCTCCAGAAGGAAGAAGCAGAGAGGGAGCTGTTGTATCTGAAGACTTTCCTCGGTTGTTTCTCCTCTCCTACTGATTTGTTGTTGTTCTAAATACGCAATCTAACGCCACACGCGTGACATTCACTGCATTTCTGAAAGGGTGTTTAGTAGCATAGCTCCGAATTGTACAGAAGAGAAGTCTTAAACTTTCAAAGCAGCTCTGGTATTTCTGTCAGTCACTCACTCCGTTTGCAGGAAAGGGGAAGGGTTGAAATGATACTGCAGGATAGAGCGAGCGAGGGTTGACTTCTTCCTCCGGCAGTGAGAGAGCATGCAGAGTCCCCTGAGGACAGCCCAACTCGCCCCCAGAGTCCGTGTTGAGCAGGATATCCAAGATAAATGTGAAAGGGCTCAACGTTAAAGTTTCGCTGTCAAGTTAAAGGCTGATCTTGTATCCAGATTTTTAAGACAAACCATTGAGTGTTGACTCTTTCTGAGCTTTGAGACACTGAACGTGCTCCAACAGTTAGAAAGCAACACTTGTGTGTGTCCGTACTTATTAAAGGAAGATCTGACTGTACAGCGTGGCTGGCGGCTGTTTTTGTGTTTCAGAGCGGGCCTTGACATGTGAGACCAACGGGCCACCTGACCGACACCTCCTTCTGATGCCCTGCAGCCGCATTATTACAGGAGGATATTGTTAGTGTTGGATCTGGGCAAGAGACTGTGTGTGTGTGTGTGTGTGTGTGTGTGTGTGTGTGTGTGTGTGTGTGTGTGTGTGTGTGTGTGTGTGTGTGTGTGTGTGTGTGTGTGTGTGTGTGTGTGTGTGTGTGTGTGTGTGTGTGTGTGTGTGTGTGTGTGTGTGTGTGTGTGATCTAATATATCATATTCAATGTACTTGTATATAGACTCTTCTTGCTCTATTTATTTCTATTGTATTTGTATTTACTTGCACTATTTTATCTGTTTTATTTGTGCTGTCCTATATATATGTTGCAATGTTAGAGGAGCCTATGATCTAAGTTTTTCATTGCTATATCTACCCTGTAGCTAATGTGCAAAGGACAATAAAGCCTTGAAGTTGAAGAGTGTGTGTAAAATCTTTGCGTGTAATAGAAAATCAATAAAATGTTTTTAAATCGATAAAGTATCATAATATTTTATATCACAATACTAAAGTGGGTTAACAACAATAATTAGAAAATGTTCAGTTTTAGAAGGACACTTGTTATGAGGCGACAGTCAAAGCAGCCACAACCACTTCCCTGAGCATTATGTGAAACTGCAAACTAAAAAGAGGATGTTTATAGAAATACGTGATTATATTCGAAATGTGGTATAACTTGTTTGTCATGTTGTCGGTGCATTAATGTGAAGTACCTCATACTAATAACAACAGACTGAGGGTAAAACTAGGATGAATAGACAAACTATGAGTGGAATATAACAGCCTAACACTACGGCAGGGCAATCATTAAATATGGATTTATATGGGATAATACCACAATGAAATAATTTATCAACCAATCATTGTGATAAACAATTACAATGTCAAAAAATTGCGAAGGCAGACAAAAATCAAACAGCATTAAATCTGATTAGGGAGTGGTCATTTCATAATTTGAAAATTGCAGTTTTGTTCTTATATCTAATACATACGTTGTGTTTATAAAGATATTTTGCAGCACTTAAGGGCAGTAAAAGTGCACCATAATTAAGTTTGCCCTATTTCTTGTACACTGACTGACCATATACCATGACATCCTTGACCTCGATCTGGTCCTTCTACCTTCCAGTCACATCCCTACTGTCCTCGGTCTAATAAATGCAAAAGTGCCCAAAAAAGAATACAACCTTAACGAAAATGTTAAGATTTTGCTCTACAATACAAGTTACGCAGCATTCAGTTTCATCCTAAATTACTTTTAGAAAATGACAATAATTAATTGATAATGATATAATCTGATAATATGCAAACATAAATATTTAAGACGGCATAAAGATGTTTGTTGGTACTACAGGTTACCGCCTGAATGCTGATGTGAACGTTAGAAGCCTTTCCTCTGTGAGCCTCATATATTGCTCTTTACTTGCCAGGGAGATTGCCAGTCTTAAAATAATGAGTTGATTTTAATCTTTGACACACCTGGTGAAATTTGGTTTGGCTCAACTTTAATTGCTTTACTCTAAAAACTGGCAGTGAGTTTTATTAGCAGGGGAACTTTTCTCATCAGAGTTTAATAAGAAATGTGTTGGTTGAGCGTGCTCGAGCAATAACTGCATGAATGAGGAATAATGAGCTGAAGCAAAGGTGTGTATGTCTGAGGTACGCTGTATGCACTTAACCAGTACTACATCATATTTGCATAACAATATATCTCTGGGTTTTCAAAGGTTTACTAAGAATTATGTATATCAAACTTACAATGAGAAGATGTATCCTTACTACAGTATATACAGTATTTATCCACAGTAAAATAAACAAAGTAGGATCTCCTCAGCCTCATGGAGAAAGCATTTTTGACATATGGGAAATAATGTTATTTATCAGTATTAAGGACATCTTCAGATGAAAGAGTTGCCTGTAAGTGCAACAATTACATGCAGAGATTACTCAGCTCATGCTGGTTTTACAAAAAGGAAGAGCTGTTAAGCTGGATAAATCATTTTCTACATTATCTCAATCAAACAGTTGCTGACAAACAACACTTTACACTTGTGACTTGTATTTTCCTCACCCTAACATTATTTTTACAATGTGCTTCGGGCAAGACTGAAAACGGAGGGTTTTAGGCAGCAGGGGGATTTCCTTCCATGCAGCTTTATCTCATTCTTTTTAACTGACCTATGGGTCATGGTTGTGTTCATGGAAAATCAATTTCATACGTCACTACCCGCCAACACAGCTCTTCTCGCACAGTCATTTCTATTTTAAAAATCTGAAAATTACATGTTGAAATCTAAACTTTAGGTTCTGTTTGGTTCAGAAATTACTTTAATCTCTCACGATACAGTTCTAGAGAGAACATGTAAACATTTAAGAAATGAATTACAAATCCAAGCAATGTTGTTACTAAATTGAATTTGCTAGGTCTGTTCTGACGTAAAAGAGCCACATGCTGCTGTGTGTCTCGGGCAAAACCTCAGGTCAGAGCCAAGCACACCGGCTATAGGATCTTTTCTCCCTGCTTTTAGACTGATGCCAGGTCTGCTGAACGCAGTGCTGAACACCTGAGGCAGGAACAAGAACTGCTCTTTCATTTCGAGAACAACGAGGGCCTTTGAGACAACACAGTTCCCGACGTCAACAAAATCATGATTTCCCAGAGTTACCTTCTCATCAGACAATGGGCCTTTTTTTTCTCCCCAGCAAACCCATGACAAATATTTGATGACGTGAAAAAGCAGCTTCAGTACTGAAACATGCCCTTTACCTTTCACTTTCTAAATGAATGAGTTTATTCAAGTTCAGACTCTGAATTAACCTCTGAATGGTAACTTCAGAATCACTTTGTCTTATCTATCAATCGTAGGGAAAAAATTGATAAGATTCTTAATCGATCCACCTTTAATTCACTTAAAACATTTTTTTTTTTATTCAATAAAGAACTTAAATATCATAACTGATGGACAGTAATCCTAAACAAGCCTTATTGTGTTATTATGTATAGAATGTATTTCTTAAATGTAGCAAGTTTAAAATAGAAATACAGCGTAAACATTTGATTGATCTAACAAGGAGGTTTTTATTTTTTGTATAAAATGAACTTATTCTTGGCGTCAGTGATTACTAATACCTAAAACATTTTAGAAAACATTGTTTGTTTTTGCAACCTTTCAAAAGAGTTGGGGGCATAGGGTGAAATATGTTATCTTTCATTCTTAACATATCCAAACATAATAGTTGATTTTGTTACGGCTGCTGCCTTCCTGGTCGTCTGAGTGTTTTCAGCTGTGTGTGTTCTATGTAAATGAGCTGTGCGGTTGCCCTCCCGGCATTGGCTGCCATCTCCTGGTCCGCCCCTGAAGATTGCGATTGGAGCACGCCGGGCCCGACGCACTCCAATCGCAGCGCACAGCCGGCGCACACCTGCTGGAGATTATTACAAAGCTTGGGGACAATCATCATTCTGGAGGCTCTGTATGTGGACAGATGCCTCTCGCTACTTGCTCTTTTTTCTGGGGTTAAAACTTGTGTGATTAGTAGTGTCTAGAGTAGGTTAGTTAGAGTGTAGAGTAGCTTAGTTAGTGTTTAGAGTAGTTTGGGATTCGGTGACGGTTGCCTTTAGTTAGCTGTGTTTTTGTATTGATTCTTTGGTTAGTTGTACCACTTTCAAAGTGAGGTTTTGTTTCATTCTTTATTTAGTATATTAGTATTTATTTTCCCTGTATGTCTTTGGACTCCTTTCTTAGAGTCCTCCTTTTGTTTGGTTATTTGTCAACCGGTGCCCTTTTGGCCCTTTTGTTTGTTTCAGGCTGCTTGCCTGCCATTTTGTTTACAGCTGTTTTAAATAAACGCTTATAATTAATACCAATTCCACTCTGGTCGTGTTATTTCCCTTTGGTTCCCCTAGCCCAATAGGGAACGTAACAATTTCCCTTAAAAAAAACAGAATATCAGCAAATATTATGCAATTATTGTATTAAGCAGACATATCTCTGCTTTCAATTCATGATTTACCACAGCCCAGCAGAAAGAAATCGATCCTGAAATTAGTATCCTTGTGTATTGAATTCCGGATTTATTTTAAGCTGTATCGGTTGATTCATAGTCATATCATCTACTGTACACCAGTGGCTCTCAACTGGTCAGGCCCCGGGACCCACTTTTTCCTTTGTCAATAAATCGCGACCCGAAATTTTTAACCACTCAAGTCTATTCAACAAAAAATCGTGCTGTAATATATACGCTTTTCAGCATACAATATTACGCTAATAAAAGTGAAGTAAAGTTCATATATCCCTTATATCCCTTCACATAACTAAAGTATGCTTTTAAAAAAGGTTTAATGAGATGATGGAATCAAAGCTGAACTATATAATAAAGCACACATGCTGAAAACCCAACCCCAGAAGGGGGGTCTGTTGAAATACTAACATATAAACTACGCATTCACACTCTGAGAAGAAAATAAATAAATCTATTACAACCCGACATATTAATAATATTTGATGCCATTGTTTGTTTTTCACTTTGTTCTGACAGCTGAACTTGCTGCTCCTCACAGAGAGAAGAGCAAAGAAGAGATAGTCTGTGTGACTTACTTTAAATTGTGGGTAAGGGTAGATACTAGATAGCCCCCATTGTTCTGTGACCTGTCAATCATCAAACCAGGGGTCATATTTCATTATGTGTTCATTTTTATCTGAAGTTGTACCCATGGATGTATAAAGAGTAGTTCTAGCGGAGAGTTATTTTCCGTGGGGACTTCCGGCAACAATCTTGATTCTGATTCTTGATTCTGAAAAAACATCAGCAAAGATGTTTTATTGAGAATATGATCACTAAGTGACAGAAGTTTTCAAAACCGTTTATGGTCTCCGGTACTTCCAGTCTAACGCCTACTGCATGCACAGCGTTAGAAAATCGGGCATTCAAAATAAAAGTTTGACTTTAAAAAAAAAGAAAAAGAAAGAATTATTTTAAAAAAACACCCACTTCTGGGTCGCAACTCACCAGTTGAGGCACACTACAGTATGTACCACAACTTCTGTAGTACATTCTGATCATGTAATATCCACACCAAAGGCTTCTCATCATTAATACTACCTGGGTGTGTGTGCCAAGGTGAAGCGCCGCTGCAGGGCGATGCTGCGGTTCATGAGGAGCTTCCTGAACAGCAGAGGGGAGTTGCAGGGGGACAACCTCGGGGATCCACAGGGCGATCCGGACGTTGACTGCGGTTTCAGCCTGATGGGCTGAGAGCTGCTGAGAGGAAAGGATCCAGCTTCCCCAGGGCTTTTTGAGAGCGTCTCACTCATGCTGCTGTTTAAGATTTCAACTCAAACACTGGTCTCCTACCCTCGCAGTCCTGACAGGTTGTTTGTCCATCTCAAAGCAGCAGCATTTTTCAAGGGAATTAAATATCTCTCAAGTACGCCTTGTAATGAGGCCCTGCATACTCAGAGAGACTTGTTGGTGTCTCTAAATTCTCCAGATCAACTTTTACTTTTACAGCTTAAGATTCTTCATAACCCTTCTCAACGGAGCTATTTGCAAGCTCTGTAGATGGACACGAGTGCAGGAGTGAGCCCTCCCCTCAGCACTAAGCTCTGTTTACACAGCACAGAGACCTGCCTAAATATGGCCAGGCTTGAATTATAGCACCGTTAGCTCGTAACACGGGTGAACTAGCTGTGTCCAGCTCTCCCTTCATGCAGGAGTAAACTGGCAACCACCAACAGCATCAGTGTACATCTGTGTTCTTCCTCGCTCATTGGTGCGCAAACATTAGGCAGTGATTATAGTGCTGCCTCTGTGGACACATGCCAGAGCTGTGCTGCGTTGAGAGGCCGAATACTGGGGGTTTGCCACGATGCTGGCCAGGGGGGCTCGTCTGTGTTTAAAATAGGAGCCCGCTTGAGATAAAAGATAACGGGAACCCCAGACATGTCACTTACATTTTTAGTCATGTCTTAATTGAATACTGCGTTCCCAACAGGGCTCAGACAGAGTTTCATCTTTGACCCACAGACTGCCAGTGACCCTCCTCCTTTACCTAAAACAAAACCTTGTAGATTCAGCCAAAATACACAATCTTAAGTCCTAAATCTGCTTGTACCTAAACAATTATCTTTATGCTGTAAACACAAGCTGCTTCTACCTGACACTCATAAAAGATAGGGACAATGATACTCTACACTCCACCTAAAAGGTCACTTTCAATACATTCCCCTTATTTTCTCGATCATTTCTCAAAAACACAGGGTTAAACTCAGTCAGGGATTCAGAGATCACAGAGATGGCATGTGCTTGGCAGGTGGGTGAAAGGTTTATGTGCACCAATTCTTATCACTGAGAGGCTTCAAATAGCAGCAGTCAAAAGCAAATATGAGCCTTATTCTGGAGAAGTTTGACTTTAATTATGATCTGGGAACAGAGCTGATTAAATCAACTTTATTGAACTCCCACAACAGAAATACACTGGATTTTTTATTTATTTATTTGCTTCCGCCATTATTCAAAGAGTTTAAACTTCTTCACACAAGATACTTTTCTTTTTAGCCTTCTTTGTTATAGATTTGTATTGCTGCACTGATTCTGCCTTGCAATTATCAGATATAATCTGTCAGTGAAACAGAGAGACTACAATGTCTCTATGCTGTCGTTTCGTGATGAATTGGTGTGGGTTTCTGGGGGAAGTGCCCTTTCCTTTTGTCTGTTCAATCACATCAACATGAGAAGTGTTTCAAACAGCAAGTGTTAAACCTCTTGTTAACTACTTATAGGTGAAATCAGTGTTATTATTAGCGATGTGCAGTGGGGGGGTCGAGTAATGTGATCAAAGCTTAAAACCTACAATTACTGCCTTTTAGTCGTGTCTGTGAAGTCTCTAAAGAGCAGAGCAGTCCAACATGTATAATTCATGATGTCATTAGGTCTCTTTGACATTCTGCATCCATGCTAATGAAGCATTAAAGTAGTGAGATATAAGGGCCCTTGAGCCTGAGGGGCCGATTGCCAAAGTCCGGTTTTAATTCAGGAGGGGTCTTCAGAGGTCACTGCAACGAGCTCACGAACAAAAACACAGCTGTCGTATGAAGGGCTGCCAAATGTGACCAGCAGATGGTGCCCACGCACAAACATGTAGGAAACACACACTGAGGCAGACACACACTATTAAGAACCACTCTACGGGAACTCAGGATAACAAAATGTCAAATTCTCCTATGGGGTTGCACTTCAGAAATTCAACTAGAGGATCAGTGAAATCCACCCTACTGCAACCAGGCACCACAAGGCCTAGGTGCTTTTTATCCTCTAACCCTGGAAACTATCCCTATGGACCGCTAACAGTCCACGACACTGAACAAGCAGTTGGCTGAGTGGGGGAGAATAAATAAAAACATAAAAAGCTGCAGACTGTGTTGGAAGAATAAATCAAACATTATGAGTCAATGGGGAGGAAAGACGAGGTGCTGGATCCCGTTCCTTTTCTTTCAGTGATGAAAGCCGGGATATGTGGAACTATTCATCCGACTGAGTCACATACTGTAGCCTTCTTCCTCCCACCACTAATGCCAGATCAAACACACACGAGCAGAGAAGCAGGTTGAGAAGACACACACACACATACACTAACACCCTTACTCACACATATACCTGAAAAACATGCTGATTTATTCATTAAAGCTCCAGTGTGTGTCGGTGTTACAGCATTATATACAGTACTTCATGTGTAACCAAGGACTTTTAATAAAAAGTTATGGAAAAAACTTTATAAGTCCAAATAATGTATTATTATTTATATAATTCATCTGTATATATCTATCTTCTGAGCCCCTAAGCTTCTCTCTCAAGGGCATACAGTGTTTTTAATAAAAGGATTTGTGTGTGTGTGTATTTGTGTGTGTATTTGTGTGGTTTCAACAGAAAGCCTCCATAATGATAACCCTTTCAGTCTTGTTGATAGGTACGCGTGCTTCGTCTCTGACAAAATTTGAATCTGAACACTCAATCAATAACCATCGACCAGAGTAGGCATTCTATTGATTCCCTGATATTAAGAGGAGCCGGACTCGTTTCAGATGTGTGTGTGTGTGTGTGTGTGTGTGTGTGTGTGTGTGTGTGTGTGTGTGTGTGTGTGTGTGTGTGTGTGTGTGTGTGTGTGTGTGTGTGTGCGTGCGTGCGTGCGTGCGTGCGTGCGTGTGTGTGTGTCACGACAGCAAACAGAATGAGATGAGGATAAAAAGGACAGCCCTCATCAAACCACAAGACACTCATTTCTTGTAACGGTAAGTAACATCTTTACGGCCGTCACTTTCTTACTTACTTTCTGTTAAATCAAAAGATATTTGGGTGTTAAATCATTTTTAGATACATTTTCATCAAACATTAATATACTTCTTATTTTTTTAATCATATATCAAACACAAGTTTATTATTGGGGACGATACCCACTTGAAAGACCTCCTGTTAGATCCACAGGAGGAGAAAGGGGATTTGTAGCTTATTTGGATGAGAAATTAAAAATAAAGATAAAAGGACATATGAAAAAAGATGTTTCAGAATATTAAACTGTATCCGGCATAAAAAAAGAGATGGAGAATTTACCATGGCCTACCTTTTTTCAAAAACAATAGCATGATTTCAGCTGAAAATGATCTAAATACATGATGACGTATCACTACAGGGTAGATCCCTTTACATTGATTCTGTACTCATAGTGCCTCTCTGATTGGGTGCAGTACTGAGAGTCTGCAGCCCTACGCCTGATTATAGTTCATCATGCTGACTGACAAACTGACCCTCTGTAGGAAGAACCTTGTAACTTGTACAGAAGAATAATAATAACTGGATTTCGGCATACTGCGGTTGCTTACAACAAGAAATGGATTTTCAGCGCAGCCTTTTCCCCCTTTGATCTGCAGTATCGTCTTTCCTTCATGACTTTCATAAAGCCCCTCTCACACTGTCCCGAAATTGACACCAGATGGACACACGACGAAGGAAATGTTCAAATTCGGCTCTGATCGTAACAACATTGGGCCATTCGTGAGGGCATCTTAAGCCATCGTATGACCGCCGGTGGAGTTTCTCAGGCAAAGCAGCAACTTCGGGAGCGGTGGCAAAATCTTTGGCATGCCAAAAAATTGCCGAAGGATCTTGCGTAGGTTCATTTTCGTGTTGAATTTGTGTGTCCATTTTGCCCTTCGTAAGGCACTCGTGAGGGCATCTTGTCAAATCATGTCATCTTCGTCTTTACTTCGTGTGATCATCGCTACCATCGGGCATTTTTCGCCTCACGAAGACAATACGAAGGAAACAAGAAGCTGCCCGATTGTCTTAGGAAGGCAACATGACTACATGAAGCCCTCGCAATGCCGTCGTGTAGCCATCGTATTATAGTACGATGACATTGAGATTGCATTTATTGCACAAACAAAACCTTGTGAACATATTATGTAAATAACCCAATTTGTGTTCTGTGAAACTGAAAAGGATATTACATTGTTTTTGTTACTTTCGTTGCAGTTGTCATAATTCCATTGTTGAGGTCTACTAGAATAGATTTATATTGTGCAATGTTCAAACTCACATTGGTTTCTCATACAGCATCTCTGGATAGTATGTGCATTCACTCTCTGTCCTAAACGGCTTTTTGCAGCTCCTGCCCCCCCCCTTCCCTATGAGCCCACTGTGCTCTGATTGGTCAGCTCGCCGGCTCTTTTCTGATGAGTCCACCACCGTTACAGCGGAACATCAGTGATTATGTGTTACAATGGCGTTAGCAACCAGAAAATGACACCAGTAAGGACAAACAGATGAGAATGCTGCGTGGGGTCTGGGTGCCGTGTTGGCGGGACGTTGCGGGGCTCGCTGCTGTGAGGAGCGGACAATGTGAGCTGGCTTACTGGTGTAGTTTCCTGGTTGCTGCGGGAGATCTGCGAGACAGCGAGACACAGCTAAACCGAGCCTGAACCCAGCCCGAGCACACACACACACCTGCAGCCTGGCTGTGAGTCTCCGCGTGTGCTTGGAACGAGCCCAGGCCGAGCCCCGCCGACTCAGGCTGAGTTCAGGTTGAGTTCAGGCTGAGAAATCCGCGGAGCTGCAGCTGAGAAAAGATTGAGTGTGTGTGTGTGAGGATATCCGCGGATTGGTCCATTTGGACCAATCCGCTGCGATACGCATCTGTGACCGGATTCAAAGTGGGAGAAGAGCCAGGAACATAAAGAGACTCATTCTGGACGGCTTCCTTCCGTCCATTTGGACCAATCCACGGAGACGCTACCTCACAATACCCAATACGTCACTGTACTTACTACACTATAAGAAGAAAACAATGGAAAAAGAAAAATCTCCAACGAGGCGGTCTGGGGCAGCATAGACAGATATTTTCTGTGTCAGAGTTTTACTCGCTACAGGGTGTACTTTGAGGCGCTCACGGACCACCAGTGGCCCACGGACCACACTTTGAGAAGCACTGGCCTAGCTGGACAACAATTATACTATTACAGTCATGATCTATCTACTGTAATCCAATCAGATTAAATCAAAAATATAAAATGAATAAATGCATTTCCAACCCTGTAAGGGCAAACAGACCGAAGCCCATTTGTTCCTAAATAAAACAGGTCACAACTATATCAATTATTTATTTGCAGGCTACATTTTTTTTTTAAAGACACTGGTGTAAATAGACTACTTAAAGCCACCCACTTCGTACACAAGGGAGTATTGACAGCAGCAGAACAGTGTTTGTGTGATTCAAGAAAAAAGTAATGAAGTCTCAAGGTTCATCGGGAAAAAGAAACATTGCAAGTGCAACAGAGGCGCTCATTGATATTCAACAATGGTGCTCTTTGCAAAGAGGAATAAGGGATGTCAGGCTTTGGCTACAACATTGTGTGTGTAGGATCAATTCATTGTCGTTTTTTGTTCCTTATGAGGTTTGTTGACTGTAAGAAACAAATACATCATACTTGAATTAGCACCTGATTGTTCTTTCAGAAAAGAGATGAATTGTCCCTTGTGCTGTGTAATCAAGGCACTTCTCCCATGATGGGCATTTAAGATTAATCTGCTGATAAATTACACAAGGGTGCCTGTTAAATGGCTCAAATGTAATAAAAGGTGAAGGGGAGAAACAGATACGATTTGGTTACAGAGTGAAGAGAGATGCACAAAGCGGCGATAAGCGTGACCAGATGGATTCACAGGGAGAAGAGCCAGGAACATGAAGAGACTCATTCTGGACGACTTCCTCTGGAAAAGGCTGCGAGCTGGGATCCAATCCAGCATCCTATGTTGTGGAGACTCTCACCACACTTCCTGCACATTCCCGCTGATCCAATGACCACAGATCACACCCCCCCACTGATATCTGTCCTCGTCCATGTTCAAATGCGACATTTTTT
>NC_136912.1:78949728-79008471 GCF_949606895.1 Notothenia rossii | reverse complement strand
CCTCCATCATGAATGTTATTATTATTATTATTATTATTATTATTCACTTCTGGGTGAGACTGTGGGCAACTGATACTGATTAGAGGTGACAAAGTAACAAACAAACTTTTATCTAATCTGATTCATATTGTTCTTTTGTCACCAACTGTATATTAAATGCCAGAAAGATACAGTCTATGTGGCAGGTTTATATAATAATATATATTTTCATTATTTTTTTTCAACAGACATAACATCTTCCAACCAATGAATGTCATACAAATAAACCAGAAAGATTCATTTTGGATGATCGGCTAGATATCAGAATATAATTGAATATGTAAACCAAGAGCTCCCTGGTAGACAGATGGCTAAGGTCTAAACCACATAACGGCATTGTCTGGTTGGATTTCAGCATCAAACGCCCCTCTCTATGTGCGGCCTAATGTATTCAGCTGTCAAAGATCCAGGCTCAAATGCCAAAGAAAAAAATAAACTCTTGATCGACTTAAATCATTTCACAAGGTAAACAAACATTGGACAAAATAATACACTTTTAGAAACCATCTAAATGGAAATATACTACCGCTTGGAGATGGTAGCAGGAAGCATGCATCCGTCCAAATAGACAAGCTAGAAGAGACGTTTAGGTGTTGACTGATGTAATGCACCTATAAATACCAAAAGGGAGAGAAGGTGATTTTCTCTTCACTCGAAGACGAGTGCTGTCAAGTGTTAACATAATGCAAGTCCATCTTATATACAGTACCTGATCAAATAAACCAAACACAATACAAGGCGTGTGAAGAGGGTAATACCTAAATACATGTTATTGCAGAGTTCATGCTTCACAGTGTTGAAGCCTAAATAAGCCTTAATTAGAAAAATAATTGTCATCAGGGGACAAAAACAGCTCCGCCACTCGTGTGAGACGAGTCGCAGCGTTGCTTGTTGACAGTAATCGGTGTATGGGAAGCTGAAGTGCAAGTTGTGTTCGTGCCTGTTCAACTCAACCAATCACAAGGATGTTTACTGACTTTTGCATCATTTTCTCTTCAGTTCCAGGACAAACATATAAGCCAGGTGTCCAAATGTGGAGGTTGAGTGTATGCCACTAACTTACTGAACTACAGAACATATAAACATAACGATGCAACAGGAGAGTGGGTAGTGTTTCCCTCAAATCTCGTTAAAATGGAAATAATCACAGTTAAAGCTAATATATCTCAAACAAGATTTTCAATATGTCGCTGTAATAAAATATCCATGTTTTTGCTTTCTCCTTTTCTTCATGTGTTACCTTATTTCCAATATGTCTTAATAGCAAAGACCATGCTCTTTTGTCAAATGAGGAATTGAAAAATAACACGAAAACAAGTCGAGGCACCAACACTAGCTAGCTATCAATCTTTTTCCTTGACAGCGCTTGGGTACAATCGAGGTAAGGATTGACAGTGAAGCAGAGGAGCTCTGTATCAGCCTGACTGATGAGGTTTAGAGATCTGTTTAGTGTAACTACATCACTCACATCTCCTCCCTCATCCCTCAAAGTACAAAGAGTATTATATAAGGCCATGCCTGAAGAACAGGTAGAACAGTCCATCACAGTGTTGTTTCTGGGGCTTTTACTATGATGAACCTGTCAGGACCAAGAGAGAAATTACAGCTTTCCCTGCTTAGTTTCATGCAGGGAATCTGATTAATTCTAACAATCAAGGAAACTCAATATTGTAATTGAATGCTTTATGAACTTGAAATAACATCTACTTGTAGGAGGTTTTGAAACAAGTAAAAATGCAATATTAAACACTCCAGTAATGTGTTTTACTAAACCCAAATAACAGGCCAGCAACAGCAGGAGAAATGTGTTCTCTCATTAAGCCTCCTGCAGTGTTGACCAAACAACATCTATGAAACGTCCCCAAGGAAACGGGTTATTGGGTGCAATTCATTCCCCAACAATTTCCTCCACTGCCACATCCTAAAGGCTTATTTGAGTGAGGGCAAACTGTGTGAGTTGACAGGCTCACGCTGGTGTTTTGGAAATCAATGTTTTCAAAACGCCAGAACTATCGCAGATAGCAGATAATGCAATGAATAAGGAAAATGAACAATGCATACATAATTACAGTAATAGTGTATGCATTAGACATCGAAATAAAGCCATGAAGCAATGATGTCAATAGGTTTGCTATGACTGGAAGCACTTCAAGCAACATTTAAGCACTTATTGGGAACATATTGTTAAGATTAACACACTGTTTAGAAAGAAAACAAGATTCCTTGTGAAATATTGAATTGGTTATCTTTTCAGAAAGCAAACTCTTAAAGACGGCAGAAGCCTCTGTCAATAGGATTATTCTAGCAGGTGATAATGAAAGCAGACAAACTTGACTCCTAATTTACTGATTCAATATCTTATCTTAACTGTGTTGGCATTTAGGGTAATGCTCAGTCTGAACCCTGAAAATGTCATGACTCCGTTTACAGCCCATCTAATGAATATTCAGTGCTTCATCAAAGCTCTGAATATTCATCATCCATTTATAACACCATAGTGTAAAGCAACCCAAAAGAGTCAGAGAGATTTTGCCATGGCATTACAACAACCAGCAGAGAATGATTGATGACCCAGGCATAGGCGGCGCCAGGGGGGCGCTAGGGGGTAATAAAGCTCCCCTATAGCCATAGCACCCCCCAAGCACCCCCAAGAAATGTATGTCTTTTTTTATTTTTACGTGTGAAATTCATAATTTGAAAAATTATTGATTCGAAAATAATATGCCACAGTACAGAACAACTACTTCTGGGTCTCTGTGTTTCATTCAAGCTCTGCGCGCGCGCGCACGTGCGTGCGTGCGTGTGTGTGTGTGTGTGTGTGTGTGTGTGTGTGTGTGTGTGTGTGTGTGTGTGTGTGTGTGTGTGTGTGTGTGTGTGTGTGTGTGTGTGTGTGTGTGTGGCAGGCGCGCATTTAGTGTGATTAAGCAAGAGAGAGAGAGAGAGAGCACACCGTGCCAGGGACCGTGTTGTTAGCATCTGTTTAGCTAGCTGCACTAACGGATAGAAGGAGCTGTTTCTACAACAAGGTGAAGGGAATGTCCTCTCCTCTCAGACTGAGGGACTCAGGTGAGCTAAAGGACGCTCTGTTTAGATCGTTAACTTTAGTCCAAGTTATCTCAGTGGGTCTCAAACGGTTTGGTCATGATTTATGTAAACAATTATTTCCGAGGCACACCTTTATATGATCATTATAGTTATAAAAAAAATAAGAGAATAAATGAAAAACAGTTATGAAATACTATAGTAAAACAAGAATAAACTTTAAAAGGGGAGTGATTTGTAAAATATCCATAGAGAAAAAGTACATCTGTTTACAGTTCTGTTTCATATGGGTGTTGAGATGTATCCATAGATTTAAAAAATAAAATAGCACTTTTCCTTTGCTTACACCTATATGCCGTGAGCTGATTATCGAGCCTTCATTGTAACAAGTATACTGTGTGTGTGCGTGTGGGGAGTGTAGCGGTAGAAAATTCAACTAGCGCCCGGTAGATTAAGAGAAAACCCTAAATGTTTGAGAACCCTCTGTGAAACGTCAAGCTACCCCACAGCACCCCCAAAAGAAAAATCTGGCGCTGCCACTGGACCCAGGGTAAATGTTGTAACTACGTATGTGTAGTTTTTCTTTAAATAATAACATCTAAACATTAATCATTGAACTCCTGGACATCAGTGTCACCATAGGAGAAAGTCTGGAGATGTTTGGTGTTCATTTATACACTTTTAGATTGTGCCAATTAAGTAGCCTTATAAATGTATTCAGTAGGCTATATCTTGGCACTCTTATGATACTTTTCCATATTATACTTCTAAATCATCAAATGAATGCACCCCTGCTTTATATTCAACATTACATGTCAACAGTCCCGATAGAAAAATAAAAGAGGAGCAGTAATGGTCAACTCGGCTTAATAACTAGATAATTGCTTCAGTTTTTTTTCTATTTGGCTATCTGTATCTTCATAAAGCCAACTTCACTTTATTGAACGTTTATGCCAATTTAAGCAGTGGTGAGTTTATACACTTCAGAGAGGAAAGGGGTTACCGTCTCATCGGGGAGGGCCAGGACATGCGGGGCTTCTTCAGCCCGGGTCGCAGCTTCTCCAGGGTCCGGTTGCGGCACAGGTAGCGCTCGGTGTCCGAGTGGAAGCGCTGTTTGATGCGTATGTGGGTCCGAGGCTGCCGCCACAGATGTTTGGGCGGCTTGGCAAGCCCTGCTCCCTCTCTGCTCAGCGCGGTACACTCCATGTTCTACTTTGTTTTTAAAAACGAGTTTTGAGCGAGGAAAAAGCGCTAAACTGCGAGTTTAAGCAGGAAGCCTTTAAAGGAAAAAGAGCTGAGCACGTGGCATGGTGCTGCGCTGCTGTCCACGAGCCGGAGTGCTGAAAGCGTCTCAGTCAACACCAACTCTCTCTCTCTCTCTCTCTCCTCCCTCTGTTGTCTCTCCTTTTATAGTGTCAGCATCTCTAGCTCTGCTTCTTTATCTTCTGCGACTCTTTCAATCTGTTTCTCTCAATCATCACCAGCAACATGAAAAATTAAGTATTTCCACCCAGTTTAAGACTGCAATCCGTTAGTGTTGTCCAGAGTCCAGCAAATATTTTTGGGTGAAACATGAATGAATTAGTCAACTGACATTCAACTGATGGATATTTGTTTTAATCTTGATTTTTTTCAAGAGAAAATGTTATGTTGCTTTTTATTGTTTGCTGCTTTGGATTAAGAGACTTAATCTCTTTCATCAGAGTAAATAAACCAAAAGCAAGGAGTCTGATAAACAAATTGTGTACAAGGGTCGAGACCTCACAATTTATTTTGTAATTTAAAGGGGACCTATCATGCAAAATGCACTTTTATACATATGTGTCCCCGGTGTGTCAGGGAACTCACAAAGTGTCAGAAAACGAAACCCTCTCTTTTGCTCCGTACCCAAATCTCTAAAAACGGGGGTTCAACCGAGCTGATCCAGATTTGCGTCCGATTTGGCGTGATATCGGCAATGCGGACCCACGGCACCATCAGAAACGTTGCTATCAGAAACAATGCGCGACGTGTTTTGGATATAATATGGTCTTAGTTTACATTAGCAAGCATCGCTAACACTCAGAGCTAACCTGTACTGGAGAGAGTATGTGTAAAAAGCAGGAAATAACAAAAGGAACTCACCTTGTAAACCGGCAAGAGAAAAAGCATTTGAGCTCCATACTGTTTCAGAAATAATCCTTGATGTGGTTTGGAACATGATGGCGTTTAATCACGGCAGCATTTAGCTGCATCTGCCGGTAGAATTCTGAGCAGGTATTAGCTCCCCCTCCTCTTTTCTTTTTTTTTTTTCGAGCTAAGGACCCCGAACCTGCAGTTCTCTAACAGGGTTACAACAGAGGGATATGAGGGATGTCTAAAATGTATGATCTGTTTAATATTTTGAGCAAAACACATCATAGACACGTTTTTTATTTATTTTTATATATCCGAGACCCATAATAAATGCCTAAAAATAGCATAATAGGAGACCTTTAAGCAGGCGTTGTAAAACATCGATTTCAGATAATGGCATTGTGAAACCGAAAGCTACTCCTAAATGAAACTCTTTTGGCAAAAAATCAAGCCGACCTCAAAATTAAACAATTTAAAGGTTGATAATGGAAGTCATTGGAACATGTCCAACAGAGCGGTGTTTGAATAGGTTTGAGTATGTTTTAATTCATATTTTATTTCTTGCTGGCTTCATGCCATATATCCTAATAAATCAGGAACTTGAAGGAAAAGTATTTGCTCCCTCTGTCATTAATGTCTGGACAGCACACATACGGACACCCACCCCCACACCCCCCCCCCCCCACACACACACACACACACACACACACACACACACACACACACATACACACACACACACACACACACACACACACACACACATACCATGTATACATCACTTCAGGGGACATTACATTGACTTACATGCATTTCCTGGAGTCTTATCCTAACCTTAACCATAACCAACACATGCCTAACCCTAACCCTTACCCTTAACCTTACCCTAACCCTAATCCTAAACCTAACCAAGTCTTCACCCTAAAATTAATGATTCCCCTCATGGGGACCTCCAATTTGTCCCCATAAGGGAAGCGAGTCCCCACACAAGACTGTGTAAACAGATTTAGGTCCCCACAAGTATAGTAATGCTAGGCCACACACACACACACACACACACACACACACACACACACACACACACACACACACACACACACACACACACACACACACACACACACACACACACACACACACACACACACACACACACACACACACACACACACACACACACACACACACACACACACACACACACACACACACACGCCCTGTCAGTGACAGGTCTCTGTATGTTGCTGCAATTACCAGGCATTTTGTAAAGGGAAAAGGGCCATCATTATTTCATGAAATCACAAAACGTGTGTGTGTGTGTGTGTGTGTGTGTGTGTGTGTGTGTGTGTGTGTGTGTGTGTGTGTGTGTGTGTGTGTGTGTGTGTGTGTGTGTGTGCGTGCGTGCGTGCGTGTGTGTGTGTGTGTTTGCATGCAGAGCTGTTTACTTCAGTGTCAGAAAGCTCGAGTTGCTCAGACAGAAAGTCTTCCGTTTCCTAGGTGTCCACTTGAAATAAACAAAACACTGAGATACAACAGGGGAATCAGAGATAATGAGTACAGGTTACTCATCCTGCTGACCTCACAGAGAGGAAGGGAGAGCGAAAGAAAAACAGAAGTATGTCAGAAATAAATGTAATTACCGGATTGTCATGGTTCCATTTGCTAATTTTACATCACACTAATATGGCGGTGTCCATCAATCAGAAGATCATCGGTTTGATCCCCGGCTCTTTGGCCAAATTGCTTCAAAAGGCAGAGCCCTAAGTATGTGTGTGTGAATAAGCATTAGATTCCATCATTGTATGAATGTGCTCACATGCACTGTAAAAGAGCATTGAGTGGTTGCAAGTCCATTAAATTGATCAAATATTTTGGAAAAAAGCATCTGTGTTGAGCTCAACACTCATCCTTTTCCTTTGTGACGCAGGCCAACAGATGCTCCAAATCAAAGCTAAACACACAACAACAACTCACAAGATGAATTCCAGCAACAACAACAAAATACCTTATCCGTTTCAGAGGAACATTTGCTACATGGTCATCAAAAGGCAGTCAATAGTATTATAAAAGCATAATAACCCACAGCTAGAGTGATTCATCTTCAAAATACTTGCAGTAATTATACTAACCTGTTATCTGAGAAAAACAAACGTAAAAACCAAGCAATACAAAACAGCATGAGAGGCTGTAGTGTGTGTGTGTGTGTGTCTGTGTCTGTGTCTGTGTCTGTGTGTGTGTGTGTGTGTGTGTGTGTGTGTGTGTGTGTGTGTGTGTGTGTGTGTGTGTGTGTGTGTGTGTGTGTGTGTGTGTGTGTGTGTGTGTGTG
Organism: Notothenia rossii; assembly: GCF_949606895.1. Classification (NCBI taxonomy): domain Eukaryota; kingdom Metazoa; phylum Chordata; class Actinopteri; order Perciformes; family Nototheniidae; genus Notothenia; species Notothenia rossii. The sequence continues at coordinate 79,000,950 of NC_136912.1, read as the reverse complement.
TGTGTGTGTGTGTGTGTGTGTGTGTGTGTGTGTGTGTGTGTGTGTGTGTGTGTGTGTGTGTGTGTGTGTGTGTGTGTGTGTGTGTGACTGACCGGTGCTCATCATGACTGGCCAGTGCTTGGGTGTACAGCTCCTCCAGTCGCTCCAGAGGCAGAGTGTGTGTCACTGACGACCGCCGGGTCTCCCATGGGTCCTCCTGGCAGGAGTGTCTCCTCCACAGAGGAGGCAGCAGCAGCGGCCCGGAGAAACGCCGGCGCACCGCCTGGTGGACCGCAGGAAGAGAATCCCGGCGACCCTGGACCTTGAGGGAAAGAGTATGAATACAGATAAGAAATAGCTTGTATTGCTGGCAGTATTTTTATGATAGGGACACCCCCCTCACCCCCACACACACACACTTCAGATGTTTGTTGGATGTGAAAAATATCCAGATAAATTAAGCTGAAACAAAAAACTATAAAGTTGGATGAAAGTTTGGGAGTTGTGTAAATGGGATTGACATAATAAAGGGTTGCATCAAGTTTTAAATGTGTCACAATCTCCGTATGTATAGTAAGTATGTATATTAAATCTACATTACTAGTACTGCTCAACATACTACTTTATACAGTATAACTATAGATGTATTTAATGCAGGATGGATGCAAAATGTACCCAAAAAGTATATTGTGTGTTTCAATCAAGTAAAAAACAAATAAAAAATGACTTTAATGTCCCAAAAGCATTATTAACCCTCATCTATCAGTAACAATTATGTTTGAATAACCTTACTCTGGATGTATAAATGTTTTATGTTTATAAATAATTGAATTGCCCGAATAACAATTGTCCTTCCATAACAAATTAAATTGTGAAATGATGTAGCTGTCTTTATTTGAAATGTTTCAATAAATAACTTGAATAAATAATTAAATTACACGCATAAATCCACAGATGTGTGTCATCTGCCCTATCTGCCCTGTGGGCAAAGCATAAACACTTCACATCTGACAACAAGTGAGTGCTTTGTTTGTTTCCTAAACTGGCCTTTTTTAACATGTTCCTCCTGCCAATCCATTTGAACCCTATGAAGCCCTGTAATTGCAGATTGCAGCGTTTAAAGACGACAAGCAGAGAGGCAGGAGCTTTGTCTTCTTGACAAACACTTCCATGGCGATATTCTGCCTGTGTATGTGTTTGTGTAAAAAGTAGATAACCAGGAAGACTTTTTCTAATTAAAAAGTGTCATACAGGATAGAGGGAGCCAAACAAAAATCCATGCTCATCTTAGCCAAGGCGGCAGAGAGCCTCTGTTTCTTTGTCCTTTGTGCTTCAGCAGAGTTAACAGAGTTGTCACCTGGTGAGAAGTGTTCGGAGAGAGGTGCTGGGTATTGATCTGACATCCTACAAGCTGCAACAGCAAGTCTCACTTCACTGCTCTGGGCCGTCAAGTGCCAAAAACCAAAACATGGCACCATCAGGACAACTGCCTCCTCAAAACACACCCGTCACTTCAGACGGTCTTTGTCTCTGCTGCTATCGGATATCAATACAACTTTTTTAACCGACTCTTCAAAAAAAAATTCTCCTGGGTTCTTTCTCAGTACAAAGGAACATTTGTTAACTGTATATTGATCCACAAACGCGGCGTTACTGCATTCAAAGGTTGAATTATGCTTGAGAATAAGTTGTACTACATGTTGAGAAACCTCGTTAGAAATCTTAAGTGTTAAAACCTGATCAGAAGGGCCACATTTGAATTTGGGGTGAAAAACTTCTTGTTATTAGTACAGGTGCTGACGCAAATGCTTAAACATGGGGATTACGTCAAACATTTGAAGACAGTCTTTCCCGGAAGACATTCATAGGGTCACACTTGGCTATCACATGAAAAGTGAGAAAATATGTGTGAAGAATGTAAGAAGAGAATTTCTCACCTCTAGGAATCTAAGCTGTAGAGGTGCTGTTGATATGAATGTCTAATTATTGACATAGACATATATTATTATTATTATTATTATTATTATTATCATTATTGTTATGTGACGAGTGAAGTGTGTGTCAACCAAAAAAACTCAACATCACAGAGGATATATTTAATGCACTGCAGTAGCTTCACATGTACACAAGAGAGCAGGTTACTCAGAAAAACAAGTTATTCAAACGATCATAAAGCTGTAAGCAGAGACCTCTCTCTTACCACGAACCAATTCTGAAATTAGGTTTTTATTTTTGTGTCAGAGGGCACAACACATTCATGATCAGGCCTTGACAGAGTTACATAGGTGCCTAGTAACACAGTATGTTATGAGTCTACACATAAAATACTAAAGCTAACAACCTTTTTTGTAGTTGTGGTTTTTAAATGTTTTTTTTATTTGATGGAGCACGGGCCACTTTTAAAGATTTACCTGTTGTCTCTGTTGTTTTGTGTGTCACAATGGATCCCTTGTCTAACTAAGGCTCAATCCCAAACCACGCCCTACACCCTAAACCTTACACCATACACCCTACCCCTACACACTACCCCTCCGTTTGCGCGGTCGCGCGGAGCGTCCGCCACATTAAGTGCTGTTCCAAACCAACCAGTGTGGAGCGGTGTGGAGCGGGAGTGGGCTATCAAGCCATCAAACAGCGAGTCTGCAGCAGTGCTGACTTGAGACCGGTCTCTACCTGACAAACATCCACTGATAAACTGCGATGTTAACAACCTCATGATAACCTCATAATGTTTTAACTTAGGATCATACCTGTGTTTAGTCTAGAAAAAGGTAAATGTGTGCATTTTATTATAAATTTGAGTGTATTTACAGACTGTTGCAAAAACGAACTAATAAAAATCAGGTTTAAAACTAAAAGAGCTTTACAAAAAAGTAACACAATGAAAGATGTTTGGAGTTTTATTTTAGGTATTCATTTTCATTTGTTGTCAAAGAGATACTGATTTGAAAATGTTGTTACATACAGTTACGGCATTTCCTGTTTCTGCCGGAGAGAGGGGAATTTGTCCCAAAGCTTGCCGCTGTATTTACTCCCTCCATCTGACAGGAGGGAGCCTTGTTGAGCTGGGAGTGTCACTTCACAGAGTTCACTCCGTCACGGAGGGGGAGTGTGTAGGGCAGGGGTTCCCAAAGTGGGGGTTGCGACCCCCCGGGGGGTCGCGAGACCCCGAGTGAGGGTCGCGAGTTGATTACAAAATTAAAATGGAAAATTAAAATAAAAAATGTATTAAAAAAAATTGATTAATTTTTTTAATAATTTTTTTAAAAATTATTATTAATAATAGCGTTTGCATAGACATTTTTCTCAGTATTGCAGCATTTTTGTTTTTTCGAGCAGCACTGATCTCATATTTTCTGTCAAGCATTGACATTTTTCAGGTGTGACATTTTCAGCTGACGACAGCACGATATTCCTTTTTACAGCAGCACATTTCTGGTTTGCCTCAACATGTTGCTTTTGGGAGTTTTTCTGAGCTGAAGGACACGTTATTCTCCAGTCATTCAGCAGCAGAGAGGAAGCAGCTGGGTTTCTTATCACCTGGCGGATCCCCTGCACACAGGAAGTGAGAATAAGAAGGAGGCTCTGGTGTGTGATCAGAAGGGACAGCAGGTGCTCCACCTCTCAAAAACCAATGAGCTAGTGGGAGTCCACACTTCTCTATTAATCAAGAGTGTTTCAACACTTATGACTAACACTTTCTCCCAAAGTGTGTGTCATGTTTCCAGCACAGTGTGGCAGGACACAGTTGGAATCAAACCTAAAAACCTCATTGCATCAGCGCTCAAGTCGCCAAACAGTGACTCATCAAAGCTCAGCTCAGAATAGAAGTGTCCGGTAGTAATAACATCAAAACAACAGCAAAATCATAACCAACATTTTTGGAGGAATTCTTATCAATTACTTAGCCTACTGGTGTTGAATTGAATAAGAGAAGAAAGCTCTGGTTTTCTCGCTTGACTCCACAATGAACGCAGAATAACAAAAAACACAGAAAAGTCTTGATGTTCTGAAGAAAATGGGTGCCATGTTAACCAACAGCTAAACATCTACACACACACACACACTCTCAAACTAAATAATCAAAGTCTTATTAATCCAGCAGTATGCTCACATCTTTCTTTGACGTTCATTTTGACTAAAATCTTACAGTTTAAAGTACTTCAGCTTTAACAGTTTCCTGCTCACGATTTCTACGGAAGAGATTTACTCCACAAATTGTTTGAGGGTTTGTAGAGGAGGTTTTTTGCTCTTTTGTTCATTCTGGAGGAAGTGAGAAAAAAATCCAAGTTCTCTTCAGAAATTCAAGGTTAAGTAATTGATGTACACATCATCTATTTGGATGTGAACTATTCTTTTAAAAATGATAACATTGGAAACTGAGAAGGTGAAAATGGTCAAATATCATACCTGCTTAGCATCAGCATGTGAACATTGTCAATGTGAGCATATTAGCATGCTGACATTAGCACCTCTTGTGCCTATGTTTGACCCTACAGTGCTGCCATGAGGGCTACAGTCTCATGCTCCTGTTCATTTACTGCATGTCCAGCTGCACTAATCATTTGATTCAATCTGGTTATTACTGATATTTTCTGCTCATGATAGAAAATCCTGTAGCTGCTGGAATAATGGGATAGCAGTGGGATAAATAACTGCTGTTAATGTTCAACATTTCCTGCAGCTGCTCCACAGAGAAGCATTTTAAAACTGCTGCTTCAAAAAAAGTCTCCAAACAGACTAATGGACTACTCATATTAGATGTGGACACCTTAAAGTACAATTAGCATATGTACAAAGGCTTTTACTTGAACCCTTACCCATTTTAGATTACAGGGAAAGAATGGTAACACAAGATAAAAGCACAACCTGGTACAGAAATATATGGAGGAGACAAACTCTTATCGCAGTTTGGACAAACTTCAAACCTTCAACATCTGAACCTCGATCATCAGAAGTGTTCTTTTTTGTAATCTCACCAACACTGCTGTTGTACTGATTACACGTAGAACCCTTTACATCACTGCTGCAGGTCAGCAATAACCTCTGTTTAATTCACTGTAGCATCATCTTGTGGACACTGTTTCCTATCATTACATTATCACAGGATCAACACACATGGCAAACATGTATTTTATTTAAGGTTAAAACTACCATACTCTAAGTAACATGTGTCTTTGTTGGGACAGGTGATTTTTTAAACTTAAGGGTATAATGTTCTGTAAAGCAATCCAATAGAAGACCAACAACCTGCAAATAAAGTGGAGCTGCATCTTTTTAATCAGGTGTTGTTCTTAATATTCTCTCCATTATGACAGTTTGTTTCATTTTTCATCTTGAATTTATAATTCGATAAATCCTTCTCTCCACCTTTTGCTCTAATTTTTGCAAATCAGTTGATTAGCCTGTTGTGTAATTATTTCATTGCCCTCTACTCCACTTAATCAAAGCTCTTGTGTCCCAGGTTATTGGGCCCTAGACATCTTCAGATAATCATCATCATATTCCTGCAGATAAATTAAGAACATTGTTGACATATTTAAGCATTTTTATTTGGGTTTGAAAACAGATTTTTTAACAACAAAACACAAAGGGTAAAAGTGGCCGGTATAATATCAGAAGTATTCTGTTCTTATAGTGGCTCACCCAGGGGCGGTGTGCCCTTACCTTTCCTTTATAAACTGTATCTACACATACAAGAGCCAAAGTAAGAATGAGGACAGGACCATATAGAAATTCTATTTTTCAATCGTGTCATTTTGAGTCTGCTACAATAAAGTTAGTCCTGCCATGGCACAGTCACTGCAGTGTATCGCCTAGTGCTATACATCTTTATTGGATCTTAACATATCCCAGACAAAGAAGAAGAAAAATAGACTTCTAACCCGTCCAATCCGGGACAATACGACCGTTAGGGAAAAGGCTGTTGATTGTGTAGAAGGCTAGTATCATGAGACAGTCTTGACTCAATATTGATATTAAGAAAGCATTGTGAGACAGTGTGTACAAATGCCAATTGGTGTTTGTTTGTCTCAGAAAACATTCCTGTTTTCAGATTATCCAAAAATGAGTACCGTTTTTTGTCGGGCTTTGACCCAATACATCTTTTTGACCTTTCAACTTGTGTCAAAGATAGATAGCTGACTCTTATCAAACAAACAATATCTTACCCAAATTGTTGAGTGGGCTAATAAGCTTACCCTGCTAAGTGTGAGGGACACTGTGTGTGTTTGTAGAATTATTTGTCATGACATTCCTTACTATGTATTCTTTTGTTATATTTCTCTTAATGAATTTGCTTTGGTGCTGTTTATATCTGTCGCTGTGATGTGTTCCTCTGTGGAGAGCTAAATCTCCTGCCTGCGGAACAAATGCACCTTTGGGTGTAAAAGATGTTTTACTAATAAAACATCTTTTAACCTTTTTTGCTAATGATAATCCGGTTGATGAGTGTCAGAATGGGTTTTTCACTACATCAGGAGTGCTTAAGATGTAGGATCTGCTACTGATTTGTCTGAACAATGGGAAGCATGCCTGCCCTCATCAGTGTTGTTATTTCCTGCTATAATCACACTCCTTGATGTAATGTTAAATGCTGCAGGTATCCCACAACCCTCCACAGCCATTGCCCTGCACAACGTATACTGTATACACTTATCTATATAGTCTATTCAGATGTAGATGACCTATGTACGGCCTTACATATGCTTACAGATAAAGACTTTGCACACATGCAGTGCAGAATAGCTCCACTACACCTACACTCTGACTGTTGCTCTGACAGCGTGAGGGTTTAATCAGAGTTGAAGAGCATTTTATAGGACCATGTTGATCCTTCATGAGAGCGTTCAAAGCCGCTGCTGTTTTCCTAATTAGGAAAATGAATAATAATTCCCCCTTATGGTGAGAGGAGAGGCTCTTGATGAAGCTTCCTACTGTGCAAATGACGTGTGACATTTCAGTGAGCGTATAAGTACAGACAGCCAGAAAAAGCTAAAAGATATGAAAAGCTGAGAGATATATGTAAAATGACACCCGGGGATTCAAAGAGTGTGATTGCAGTCGCTCCGTAAATAGAGCCAGTCTCCAATCAGCCCTCTAACTCTCCCTGTAGGTGTCTGTATGCTGTGATTAACTCTGCAGGCAGTGTGTTGTCATGAAAGCTGAATGTTTCGCACTCAAAAAGGTCAACTCTTAGAGCAGCAAGGGGAGAAAGCTGTTGGGGTTTATATGTCAGCCTGGAATCTTACCTTTGAAAACTCCTACATAAATGGATAAAAGCCATTTGTTGATTTTATAAAGTTATTTCCATTAAACCATGAAAAAGCACCACTTTAAATATAATTATTATATAATTCCAATCATTATTTTAGAATTGTATAATCATAAATAAGCTATTTTATGGAAAATGTTCATCAAGGTTTAAAACATGCTCCAGGTGGATTTTCTTTATGTTGTGGTTACAGAGAGAATGGATCTGACTACACATCAGTGAGTAGTCGTGCATGGAAATGTCAAGCACTTTTGTATCAGATGCAGCTTTTTTGTTTTCCACAAAATGATATAAACATGTACTTGTTGTTGCTGGTGTCCCTTAGATTACATTAGATATGCAGGGATATTTAATGTGTAATACAGAGTGCATTCAGCATCACATTTCAAAGTGTGAGAAATTATCCATAGCATGTATCATGCTTAAAGACATCTTAACCAATTTACCACTGAAGTGAGATAAAACAAATTGGAGATTTTAAAATAAACTCTAGCTACCCAAAAAAAACTGCCTACAGTCTATAATGAATGACCTAATTATCAGTTGACCGGTGTATTACCAATTTGCCAGAAAGTTGAGCACAATTCAGTAACTCTTTGTCCTTCTTAAATAATTTTACATTTAAAATTGAATTATGCCCTTAAAAAGGCATTAACCAAGACAGTCTTTGAAGCATTACTCTTTGTTAAAGAATAATTATTGACTGACTTGTTCATGATCAAACAATGTGTGTGCACGTGTGTGTGTGTGTGTGTGTGTGTGTGTGTGTGTGTGTGTGTGTGTGTGTGTGTGTGTGTGTGTGTGTGTGTGTGTGTGTGTGTGTGAGTGTGTGTGTGTGTGTGTGTGTGTGTGTGTGTGTGTGTGTGTGTGTGTGTGTGTGTGTCCTAATATGTCTTTATTAACGCGAACAAAGCCCTGAAGAAAAGATAGAACATTTACAGATGTGAAGAAATCCAAGTCCAAACCCAGTGATCGTGAGACGTGACGCACGACTGCAGAGTTAACTTAGGACCTGATAAGAAAGGTTGAAGTGGTGTGTAGGTGTGTGTGTGTGGGTGTGCGTGAGTGAGTAAGAGGGGAAGCCATGAACCTTATTTACCTTGAGCCGAGACATTTATGTTGAGTATTTGTTGCAGCAGCAAGACAGCAGCTGAAACAGAAAAAGACAACAAATAGAGCAGATTTTAAAATGGTATTCATTCATTCTTGTTATATACTTTAGACATTACAACAAGTCGATCATCGTGAAGTATACTAATAGAAAATGTTTTCTCTAAGGCGAAAAAGGAACGATTGGTGCCGTTTCATATGAGAAAATGAAACGAAAACCTTCTGTTGTTGCTCAATAGCAAATTGATAATCCATCATGCAGTAAAGACAGCAATTATCCTTCCCAAACCAGAAACACTTGAACATTAACCTTCATTAAACACTCATAAATCATATTAAACGCAAGAAAAAATACTACAGCAAGGAGAGTATAAACTTAGGTTTCTAATACATATAACAACTATATAAATGGCATTTATGCAAACTCATCATTAAAGTATTCATGTGACCCATGGACACCACCTGGCATTACCCTGATCCCAGTGATGGAGGGAGGATCTGTGATGGAGCCAGAGTCCTCACATGTATATGACGAAGCACTTTTATTACTTTGATGAACTGATTTGTAGTTTTTCGAGACAAGCACACAGAGTGCTCAGAACACAAAACACAGAGGCAGAACCAAATGTAACACAATAAACAGAAATTACTAAAACTCGATAGCAGGGACAAAATGTGTTGTCTAGTGTTCAAAGCCAAATGTAACTACAAGACATGTTAAGCGCTACATGCGAAGGACAATGATTCATAACATAGGGAATTGACAGTACAGATATAGTGTGTTTTAGATTAGTAACAACAGGTGGTTCAGTATTTTTGGGGGGACGAAAAATAAGAAACTTGGTGGAGTTTCCATTCCACATTGGTTGAATATTTACCGTTGATTCAAATGCTTTTTAGACTCAGTATCATACTCACTATGTAATATTTTACTATTTCATTTTATTTACTTATATATTTTTTATTATTACTTGTCAGCACACTCTGTGTCCTTATGTGTTACTCAACAGCACCTTTCATTAGATGCCCCATGCATCCACAACGCCAACATATTTCACATTCCACAATTCCAGTTTCTAACAGCAGGCATTGTGGGAAAAGAAAGTGAAGGCTTAAGGCCAAATCAACATTAACAGTTGACAGTCAGACATTACATTAAGAATTCACAGTATTTGTTCTGTTAATTTAAAAACACTTCACAGGAAATGTTTTGTTTACATCCCTCGTTACATTAATTTGCAGTCCAAATCTGATTAGATTCCTGTCCGTTACAAGAAGCCCGGGGGTGGGAAACGATTAGATTTGTGTACGAGGAGTCGGTTTATCCGTTGCAATTCCTGATGTTAGTCATAGCGGTCCATAAGAGTCATGGATTATCAAACTTCCCTTCAGGCTATTCCAGTCCATTCAATCTAGAGTTCAGTTGGAAATGTTTTATTCACGCTTATCATCCCTTATTGTCAGCCATATTAGATTATCAGATATTCATTGTGAGGGAAAAACATCTTTAGATTTACAGTAACGGTGTGTTCTTCATTCATTGTCTTTTACTGTGAAGAAAGATCAATGCCATGCTTTAGTTTAGATATTAACAAAGGTTTGACCTGTGATTACATCCTAACTTCCAAACATCAGTGCTGCAGCCAATTATTATGATCATTAAGTAATTTCAAGATGACTTTACCCAGTACTTCATTCGTTTTTCGATCAAATCTAATGAAAATAGTGAAAATCCCCTTATGATTTTGCACAGCGGTGACCCAAACTTGTCAGCTCAGTATGACAAAGAAATCTAAAAATAAATGCATTTAAGAAGCTGAACCTATTTGTTTTTGTTTAAAAACCCCACTATTTAACTGTCACCTAAAACAACATCTCAAGAGGACATGCACCATGCACACACTGCTTTATTGGAATAAATACATCTTTAAAAATAACGTAATGGTCTTATTGGAGGCTGTATGGTGTCATGTTATACTGAACGGTGTCTCATCTTTGGTCCATGTATTACCCTCGTCTAATTCATGAAATAAACTGATACATGTGTACAGTACATATCCAACACATTGTTTACAGAGATCTGGGGTTAAAAGTGCATATTGGGTCCTTTCTGTGCCTGACTTCTGTTCTCAGACAGTAATATCTTCTGAGACAGTTTATGATATTTGAATGACCCGTTAAGTACAATGATGTGGTGTTTACATCACAATCTTATATATGACAGTAATGGAAAACTACAGAAGTAGTGTGAAAAGGCCACTTATTAATAAGTGACTCTTCTATGTCACATACACAGCTTTGTGTTTACACAAATGGGAGCTTTTTTATACTTGCTTTAAGTAACAGTAAATCTAGGATTTAATAATTATTGACAAAGGATAACAGACATCATATCCTGAAGTTCTGTACATCAAGTACTCTAATGGTCATTGACACCACTAACTCCAACAACAGCATTAGCAAGAAAATCAACAGGCTGGCACTGTGGTGTGAGAACAACTCAATCACATCAAATAAATGTTATTTGATTTCCAGAGGGACCAGCTCACTGCCCTGACCCTGACCCTGACCCTGACCCTGACCCTGACCCTGACCCTGACCCTGACGGGAAACCTCCAGACAATAGAGCATGATGAGTAGTTTTAACACCTCTGCACTACCATTGATCACAAGTCACTTTAAGACTACTGATGAGCTGATTCTCTCTAGAGCCAGCAATGCCTGTTCTGCTCTGCTAACAACCTGACCCCCCCCCCCCCCCCCCCCCCCCAACGTGATTGAAAAGATCAGCAGCAAGAGTAACACAGGAACAGGAGCTTCTCAGCATCGTACATGAGAAACTGACTGAGCTGCAGACCGCACACACAATCTCAACACCTTTTACAACTCCTATTCGTACATACTGCTTCTAATAACCAGAAGAAATATATTTGATCATACCTCTTTGTGAAATAGGTGTTGTATGTGAATTAAGTGTCTTATTTTTCCACTGTAAAACAAAGTAATCTGAGCTTTGTCAGTTAGGCTTGTCGGCGAGTCTAAATACTACATTATCGATAGTGAGGCATCTCGCTTAAAAGTGCAGCAACATGTATGATACATTTGTCAGTTTCTTTGCAATGCAATCTTTCACTTGTGAGAGTAATGATAGATAGTCATTTAAGGAAGAAGAGATTCTTAAGAGTGTTCCAACAAGGAGCTATCATTAACGTGCGGTGTTCACAGTGTGTCCTGGCACAGCAGCCTTTAATGATTAACCATCTTAAAAAGGGTGTCCTTGTTATAAATGCTACAATCAACCATCATAAAGTGAACACCCAAGGCGCCTCGTGATGCCGTCATTGTCGTGGTGACGCACAAACAGAAAGATTCAGGCTGATAAGGACCGCAAAGACTCTCATCAACGTCAAGAACTTCAGATCAAGACGATTAGGGTTAATGTTCACAATCGTCAACCAAACCCATGCACCTCTACAAGTTATGACTATATATGTACCATTATCATGTCTTACTGCTATAGTCCCTTTTTTGAAAAGGATACATTTCATTTTTGTTGCCAGAGACTCTAAGTCACTGCTTCCGGCCAATGAATTCATGAATTTCAACTTTATTCTAATTTTGAGATCATTTAAAGCATTTCTTGCGAGCAGTCCAGGAACAAGAACCAATATGTGATATGTTAATCATGAGCTTTAGGGGTGCAGATTATGTTACCTCTGCACAGAGCCAGGTTGTTGTGCTATGCTAAGCTAACCCTCGGCTGCTTTAGCTTCATATTTAGAAAGGTAGAAATGTGAACGTGCCAATCATTATCTAACTGGGAAAGAAATCCAAAATGTCTAATAGTTGTAACAGTTTCAATTATATATTGTAAGTCATATTTTTCATTTGATTTTAGATTGCTGCTGTTTGGATCACATTACTGCCATGGATTTCCTGCAAATGGTGTTTTGGTATAGCTGAAAAACTCAAAAGAATAAACAGCACATTTAGTTCACTCTTAAATAAATTGCTTTTAGACTACAGATAGAAAAAGGTCTGTCCTCCACTGTGACCAAATGTCTTTGTATTTCACGCCCTTGTCACACAGCAGTTGGTTTTCCAGCTCAATCAGTGACTTATTGTCACTCACTTGGGTAAACAGAGGAAACAATAGCTTTTGACCAAAATCACTGAGGGGAACCAGCAAATCATGACCATAAGTCTTCATATAGGTGTGTTTCTACTCAATGTTGATTCTGTTTAGCTCTCTGAAGCAGACTCAATTTCTCAAAGGGACCATTTCATCTCATCTCTGATTCCACTTTTTCTTAGTTTCAAACCAGAAACTTCACATGTTGTTAAACACGAAGGCTCTTTCAAATGATATATATATGGTATGCAACGAGCCTCAGAAAAATATTTAAAATAGTACAAACTTAAAATAATAAAAACACTAAAAAAGAAGAAATAAACCTGCTGCTGTGACGAAGAACAAAACTGACAAACTGAAATCTGAATTTAAGTCAATAAAATCCCAGTGCTCTTTTTCTTCTTACGAAGAGGCATTACAAATACTTTTCTGTCACATACCAGTGAGTCATGCAGACAGACTAAAGCAGAATTGTTTCTGCAAATGTTTGCAGATAAACCAGCTTCAGATGGTGATGGATGATAAGTAGGAGGAGACTGACTCAGTGACAGACTCAGCGCTGGAGCAGCACGCCATCTATTGGAAACAGGGGGGACTCCATGTCTTGTTTTCTGCATTACTTGTTAAATTGATGACACTGAAGCTTCCCACATATAAGAAACAGGTCTGACAGAACGACTTGAATGCACTGTGGGTACTATGTCAGCACAGCAGGAGAAGAGAAACAGCCATTCACATACAATCAATCAGACAACAAAACCTGAAGAGCTACATTTTTCAGGCTAAAACTAGACAGGAAATGTTTGTCGATAAACCTTTAAAAAGATCCCACTATACAAACATCAATGTCCTGACTTAAACATAATTAAAGGCTGAATAATGACCACATATTTACTGTAGAAGGAATTGTTCCCTCTATTTTCTCTTCAAACCGAAGGTGTCTTTTGAGGAACGCACCGCACCAACGCAGTTAAAGAGGAAACAAGAACAACCTATAGATCAATAAAACATATGATTAGGAGAATTCAAAAAAAAACTTCAAAGGATGAACGGGAATAAATACAAAGAGAAACAAAGTAGTCAGTGAAATATGACTACTGACATCTTTTTCGTTGTGCCCCATTCTGAAAACGTGGGTTTGTGGGAGAGACAAAGAGTCAGAACAAAAATGATGATAGATGAAATTAAAAATCTTCCTCTGCATAGGGGAGTATTGGAAGAGATATGATGAAAAGAATGTAGCTATGTCAAACAATAGAGACGTGTGTGTGTGTGTGTGTGTGTGTGTGTGTGTGTGTGTGTGTGTGTGTGTGTGTGTGTGTGTGTGTGTGTGTGTGTGTGTGTGTGTGTGTGTGTGTGTGTGTGTGTGTGTGTGTGTGTGTGTGTGTGTGTGTGTGTGTGTGTGTGTGTGTGTGTGTCAAGGGGTTATAAAGACAGAATAAAGGAAGCAGATATAGAGGAAGGAAGGAGATAAAGTCAGGGGGAGGGGATGCATAAATATTTTGGGGATTTACATTCCACGTTGGTTTGCTCATGAAGCTGAATTATAACAAAACTTCAACAGACTGTCATGCTTAAATGACAGAACAATGCAATACAACAGTGAGTCTGGTATTCTACTACAATTGCATACGCTGCGTGGATACTAAACGCTGAGGGCATTAAGTACAAATATGACAAGAATCTATGAGTGATAGAGAAATACTAGACAATAGACAAACGTTCATATAAATGTCATTTATTGACAGGAACATCATGGGAATATTTAAGAAAATATGCTATTACGCAATACAAACACACCAATGAATGTATTATAGGTATAAGATGTAACAAGTATCTCGATCATATCAGCCTACAGTCACGGTTGAGAAGCCGGCCTCAGACACGTTGTGTGTTCTATTATAGCAATACTTCAAGACTCCCGCAGTGAAAACGTGTTTTCTTTTCTTTTTGACCAACCTTTCAGCCTTTCAGTTTACTACGTTACCTTTAAGTGAGAAACACGTACATACCTAAGACATAGACTGCCTATTCAAGCACTTTAACAGTCACACACTTTTAAAATTGTAAGTTTAAAGATGAATTTTCACTCACCACAGTTACCGGCGGTCTTCCCTCTCGGGGTTAGTCTGACAGTAAAGTGTCTTTGAACCTGTTGTAGTTGACTGTCAGGTAAAGCAGCCGCAGTTATCACTCATTTCCATTTTTATTGCTGTAGAATAGTTAGTTAGTTTAGACTTCAAACTCTGCAACATGCAGGGCTAGGTGCCCCGCCGTCACTGTGACGTCGACGCCCCGGATCACATGACAGGAAGTGAGCTGCGGGACGTAAACAACTTTACTATATTAACCACGAGGTCTGCCTTCACACACACACACACACACACACACACACACACACACACATACACACACACACACACACACACACACACACACACACACACACACACACACACACACACACACACACGCACGCACGCACGCACACACACACACCTGTACTTCTGTTTGTTTGATCATCTATTAGGCACTTAGGTACTTTGCCAACTCTTGCCTCCTTCCATGTTTCACAATTCTCTTTTGCTGATAGGCTGCTTAATGCTTAATTACTCCCCTTTAAGTTATATTTTTTTAACCTAATTTAACTAGAAGATATATTGAGCTTACAGACATAAAAAAGGGGGTTTTAAAGCATTCAACAATTGTATATTTGTTGTTGTTTTGAGCACTATGCATTTTAAATTGAATTCGCTGTTACACATTTTCCTGCCAAGAATTTGTTTTCATTTAATTTTCAATAGATACACCTTTTTCTTTTCTTTTTTACACAAACATGCCAAGTAGTTATTGCATTTAGTCGTAATCTCTAATGTGAATTTTTCTTTTTGCAAACGTCCCGATAATTTCTGCTTTGGTGGATAACTTAAACAGATGGATTCAGAAGTAAAGGCTCCCTCACAGTCACAGATGTTACTAATATGTATTTTAATCATATTTACAAGTTTGGCCAGAATGCCAGATGCTCCCACAGCATCTCTTATCCAGGCACACCCTTAGTTTAGCCACAGTGGCACACTCATCTTACTGGCTCTTACCTTGTTGGGTTTCCCTCACCATCAAACCCCTCAGAAAACATGCTTTATCTCTGGAGTCTGAGCCATCTGTCCTGGGACACTTGACCTGGTGAAGTGTGGGTGAAAAGACAACACAGTTGGCTCTTCTGAGCATATCATCTACGTGAGGGGTCACAGAAACCAATGACACAGAAAAGTAAAATTCAGCAATTTGTCTTAAGAGTATTTGTTTTATTTTGTTGAAAACATCACAATAATGTGCTTTTCATATTCTGACAGTGAGTGTTAATGCACTTAAGGCTCGGTCATATGGTGATCTTCTGGACTTTTTAAAGTTTGATTGTAGTGCAATCCCTGAATGTAAGCATGTGGCAAAATTACTTACCAGAAAAGTAAAATAGAGAAGTGTAAAATATTATCCCTGATTGAGAGAAGGCTGAATGTCTCAGTCATTACTATGTGTATGTATGTTTGTATAAATAAAAAAAGTAAGAGCAGCTTAAACAGACACATTAAGTTCAGTAAAGGATTTCATGTGTCAACATTGTATGTGAAGAGATATACAGAGTCAAATCACGTCGTGCCTTTGATGTAATCACAGCCAACAAAGATAAACTAGTTTAATTTGAAGTTCAGCAAACCAAAGTACAATACCTCACTACATTTGATGTCATTTTCTCTAGCCTGTCCTCTCATGTCGCCTTAATCCTTTTTTCCATCTCTTTTCTCGGTAAGTTCGCAGTTTTTGTGTTCTTTACTTAGCCCAAAATAGTTCAATTTGTGATTTTCACTGTTCCTTTTGAAATTGAACACAACACAAAGAGTTGGTTTCTTCATATAAACCATTTTAGGATTCAACTATAAACTTCTGGATGACTCAGGCCAGGGTATACATTATTTATACATCATATACGACAATAAATAATATACAATATTTCACATGTAATTGTTCATTTCAGTTACAATTATGTTTTGTCATCTATAACAATAATACATATAATAATAACTGCCCAAAAAGGCATTCATATATCCAGATAACAGTATTTTCCTGTACACCTTCAACACAGGAAGTACATCTTCCTGTACAATGTTGACGACAAAAATCCCTAAATCATCATGTAAACTTTAAATGTACTGTATTCTTTTAACATCATTTGTAAGTGTGCAATTATGAATTCTACAAAGTGCTTACAAAGAAATACATCACCAATATGGAAAACATTAAATTTACGTGTAATGTAGAGAAATAGTTAGTGCAAAAGTGGATTCAGCTCCAATCAGCAGAATTAAAAGCAGCCAAACAAGCAGGTCAAAGCTAAAGCAAAACTACTCTACTGTCATTGAAAAAAGTGCTTTGTAAAGAAACAAGCCTGAGATATACATAGAAATGGTCTTGTGTAAACAACATTTCTGGGTTTCTTTTCTGCACAGAATCATCAGAGTTGTAGAGCAGACAGGACGTCTGGTGAAGTGTCCGTCATTTTGAGTACTGGGCAAACGGAGAAGCCTCGTTCACTTTGCTCTGGAGAGATGAGAGTAAAAAGAAAAAAAGGCATTTAAAAGAATAAACCATTCAACGAGGTGTATGCTGATTTACATAAAGGTGTATTTTAGTATCCATTATCTGTCAACTATCTTGCATTTAGAATAACAGGTAGGTACAGTAGAGTGTATTTCGTCAGGAACTGGACTGATGATTGATGAAGTCACACAAAAACATTTTGAGAAACAGTTAAAGACCTGCTTTGTAAATTGACAGACTACGAGTCTTCAAGAGCCTTCAGGTTTGTTCATCAATATGGCACTGATGGGTAACTCCTCTTCAGTGTGGCATTTAAATGTTTATTTAAGGATCAATAAATAAATACCAAGCGAGGATGTGTTTGGTTCTGTTAGCGCCACGTAAGCTCAACATGCAGGAAAAATTAAGATTTTCACTAAATAACACTTACATACACAGCTGCCTTCTTAAATACAGAATGAAACCTTATCTACTTATCACCTGCTCATCTTGCATACTCAGCTTAGTTTGTGTTTGCACCCATATGCTGTTGGCCATGTATTGTATGTGCTGCTGTGTATGTTAAAATGAAAAACTCTTCTAATTCATGTCCTGAAAACGGCTTCTTTTAATGTGGCAATAAAGATTTAGAGATAGCTGGAAACTGTTTTGCCTATGTCTCCAGTTTTTCACACGGTGCAGGCCTGATGCTTGGTCACACTTTTCATTTGAAATACAACTGAAGACTCCAGGATGCTGACGTACTGATGCCGTGCTGATGATAAGCTTTCCTTTCTGAAGAAAACGCCTTGTCATTCCATTCTCACCACATAATGTGCTAATTCTGAGACTTTGCCACACACTTATAATCTGGTTAGGCTTTCCTGTTAGTGTAAACCAGAGAGCAGCAAACCACTGTGTTCACTGCAGCGGGGGAGAAGTTAGAAGATAGTTGTTGAAAACTTTTTAAATGTCAGCTGTTATACACTGACAGCGTTTACAGACGTCATGCATAAATGTTGACTAGTTGCATCTTAAGGACTGAGTGGCAGACAACTTTGAAAGACAAATACTTATTTTAGGTCCTGAGCACTTAAGGCCAATTTCAGCCTGCTCTTGACACCTTAGCTCAACATGTTGTACATACGGTTAAGAACCGTCGTGTTTTTTTAGGCTAGCTCAGTCTCACTGAGAAATTCGCTAATTGTATTTTTCCTTATGTCTCCTGATCTTCAATGAGTTATTCATGCTTTTGCCTTATCTTGATTTTTGACAAGTTATGCTTACATGCCTTTATTAGCAGCTTCAGGGCCTTACGGTGAAGAAAAATAAGTGGTTTTGTGTTAACAAAATAGCCCTTGCTCGCCTGTGGAACGTATACATGCGATACATGCTTTGAAAGGTCAGCGGTAACAGAGGTCAAAGCTGAAATTATTCTAACTTTGGGTGCACTCACTGTTTGCTGGCAATTTCTCTTGACGCTAGCTGGGATTGTGTGTTACAAGAGACTGCCAAGAGGTGTGAGCAGATTTAACTATCCTATAAGCTGCTCTTTAAAAATTACAATACTGAGCCATTGACCAGATTTTGTTGGTCAATTGTGTAATTGCTTTTTACTGTTCACCATCTTACACTGCTGTGTTGGCTTGCTGACATTAACAGTAATTATTAGCACTAATGTCATAAATTGTGCAGAGTTGAAACGTATATAGGTGGTAATGTCGCTAGATAAAAAAAATGAAGGGATCACAAAGAGTTGAAAATAAATGGGAACTATGAATCTACTAAATATGAATCACAGTACATTCCAATATCATCTGATAGATACGCTGCTGGAGAGGCTAAACATAGAAAGATTGGATAACAATTTGATAGTGAGAAAAAAGACAGAAATCTAACTTGCCATCGGCACGTCTTCGAGCCTCTCGAAGTTGGACCTTTGTGATTTGGTACATTTTACGATGACAACAACTAGCAGAAGGATAAGGACAATACAGAAGATGCAGAGTATTGCAACTAGGCCGGGATTTCTTTCCAAGTCAGCTTTTGTCCATTCAGGTGAAAGACCTGAGGGGGAGACAAACCAAGAAGTTCCTTTGTTACTTACTCGACAAACTGGATTTATCATTTCTGCTTCAGTAAAAAGAAAAAAGGTGTTTAAACTGAAATAATTGCAAGCAAAGAGCTCCTAAAGAGAAACCTGCGGAGGTCAACATGTTGGCAGTTTTGAAAGCATCTTTAAAGTTGCTTAAATTATAATGATTTTCAGCCTGTAATTGTACTGGTGAAAGAAACGCCACTCAGCTCAGATATCTTTTACATGCAGGAAACAGCCATTATGGGACCATATCTATATAAGTTACATTTTGTTGAAAGCTTTTAGTTATGTCATATTTTTAGAAGTCTATTTTTATTTCTAAGACTGACCTTGGCTGGTTGTGTTTACAGTGGAGGCTGCAGTGACGTTTGTTGAGCCTGATGCTGGTGGGAGTGTCACTTCGTGGGAAACTGTCTCGTTAGACGTGGTGTTGGTTGTTATTGTCTGAGGAGGAGTGACACTGGGATGAGTTTCCTCTGTCCTGTTGGGAGTTTGTGAAGAAGTCTGCAGTGATGCTGTGGACCCTGTTTTTGTAGTGACTGCAGTGGTATTCTGTAGTGTTGTTGAAGGAGGCAGTTCTGTGTTGGTGGTGGCTGCCACACCGGCATTATTCTTCTCTGCAGCCAAACTTGTGTGGTGAGCAGCACTTGTGGTTATCTCGGTCACCGGTTTGACTGAGGAGGAAATGGTGTCTTCTGCAAAGAAACACACAGCATAAAAAGCTCTGTCCGGTTGCACAACATGTACACCTGATCAAGACAATGCTGGAGTGTTTGTTGGATAAACAATGTCTCTGTTTTTACCCAATCGTGGATACAATTTCAACACAAGGTTCATCCTTTTCCCATATCCATTGTTTGTGAGGGTGAAAGAAAACAAAAAATATTCATCATGAGTAATTGGTTGAGTATTCAATTGTAACGTCACTAAAGGGAGGTTCTTCCCGTTTTAATTTCTTCAAAGCATCCCACCGTTAGAGAAGCAGGGATTTTCAGCCGCTCTTATAAGAAATATGCCATCAGGTGTAATATTTGTTTCATCAATAAGAGTGGGCACACACTTCAGTACTTTAAGCCTCATAGCCATTGTTACAGCAGGCTCATAGGACACAAAACCATTACAAGTTTGAACCATTACCACCTTTAATGTTTTAGTCCAATAAGTTGGTGACTTTTTGACTAATTTGACTATTGCACATTTGCATCGCTCCATCATAAATATGCAGTAGTTCTAAGCATGAGGCAGAATATGACCACCAAATCAATATTTTAATTATGTTTGATGTTTCTATTCAATCTTTATTAACAGATTACAGAGTAAAAAATACAAAATACAAAATGTGAAAAACAGAATACTGTATTGTTAGAATACAGTATTTATCAATATTCATAATGTTTATATATTCAACAAAAATATTAATAATAATAAATCATATGTGTCCGAAAGGGAGCAGGAGGAAGCAAATGCTTATTAATTCCCATCCCTTACTGCTGATCATTGATTGTCCTTTAAATCATTTCTGCAAGTTATTCCTACACACATATATACACTGTGTGTATATATATACAATAATTTCTCATCTTCAATCCCCTTTCTTCATTCTCATAGTTTTCCAAAAAAGTGTTTCTGTAGGCCTACATCCTTTTAAACTGAATTATATTTGTGCTTTGTTTTAACTCCTGATCCAAACCATTCCATAAGATTGTTATGCACATACTTCTCAGAGTTGTTCTGACCTTGAGTTGTTTCAAATGTAGATTTCCTCTCAAATTATACCCACCCTCTCTGTCTATGAACAATGCTTGTAATTTCCTAAGAAGTAGATTATTTCTTGCTCTGTACCTGATTTGTGCAGTTTAAAAAAAATTCAACCAGATCGGTAAACTTCAGTGTGCGTGACTTCAAGAATAATGCATTAGTGAGTTCAAGATATCCAACATGTTGACGTTGAAAACCATGTTATATTCAATTGAAATACTTACTGTTCATTTTGCTTAATGACATAAAGCAGTTCTGTTAATTAGCCAAGTGGAGCTGTTGGATGTAATGTGTTTGTCCAACCATGTCTCCTAAAAATTACGTTCCCACAGAACTAAACTGCATTCTCAATTACGTTTAGCTCGAAACGTATTTTCTCCCACGTTTCGTTCGTTATTAACGTATCTCGAATACGTTTATTTTCTACATATCTTCTATCTATATATTGTGTATATATGAAATATGTTTGTCTGGGTTTCATTTGCTGAGTAAATGTAACATTCTGCAGAGCTTTGTCTGCAGAATGTTACATTTACTCAGCAAATGAACAAACAAAGCTCTGCAGACAAAGCTCTGCAGACAAAGCACTAATTCAAGCAGCAGCCTTGTTGGTGTGTTAGCAGAAGCCATCAGGTCCTGTAGCCCCACCCAGGTGAATACATACTGGTAATAGGCTCATTTAACCACACCTCTGCTCTGTATACGGCATAGAGAATATACTATTTATTTTATGAAATATATGATTATATTATAGAATAAATACATTCACAGGGGCATTGGGCACCTTGAGTTTTGGATAAATTAGTGCGTCTTACTAAATAAACTTATATTTACTTGATTCACATTTGTAATGCATTACGAAACTGCTCCTTCTCCTGATGAATGAACATTAGCTCCACAATAGCTTTAAAATGGACCTCAATTGGTTGTTGTGTAAGCTAATGGATCTCTTTTTCCTATTTTTAACGCACAGTTTTGTCCGCTAATGATGATGATGATGCACCTGGTGGTGGTCAGCTGGCATGTTGTTTGTCCTTTAAATGTTTGCATAAGCAGACGCAGTAGGTTCAGCTCAAGATAACTTTCATTGGTTAAATATTTGCTTAAGTCTCAACTCAGACGTGACCTTCCCATGTACTTCCTTCTGAGATTTAGCAATACCAGTTCCTTCTTTAGTTTAATAATCTGTTATGTTACATAAACAAAACTTTGACATTTATACTTTGGAATATAAATGTAAGATTATAAATCTTTTTCTCTCAGTACAGGGCTTATGCTTCAAATTATTAAAACAGTTATGGTCTCAGAAATGTCTGTTATAGGTGTGGAAAGTATACTACGTTCAATATGTTCCTGCATATTGAGGAAGCTACCTTCAACCAACCTGCGTCTCACTGCTGGTAGTTCCCCGTTTGCATGACTTTGCATCTTTATAAGATTTAAAGATGACGTTAAAGTCAAATTACTAAACAAATGAAACACATGTACACATAGGCCTGCATATAGTTTCCAGGTAAAAGTGGGAAATGCTGCTTACCTTCACAGAAAGTAACTGCAAACAGGGACACCAGCACAGTGAGGTGCATTGCTGCAGTCATGTTGAGGTTGGAAAAGGCTGGCACTCAAACATTCAACCACATTTACATCCTTGACTGCAGGATGTGTAGAGAGCCTGAGAAGGAGTGGTCTAAACGCGGCGTTGGAGCATATCAAATCTTTCCAGCTGATAAGTCAATGTTTGAACAATGCCCTCTATTCGTTCTGGATTTAAAGTGGCATGATGCTACTTTACTTGTTGCTTCTACTGCTGAAATGGTGTTTTAAAATATATATGTTTAACCAGGTCACCAGATTAAGCACATATGTATTTACAAATGGTGACATGGCATAGCAGCAACACAGGTTTAAACAATTAACTAAAATGCATATAGAGCTGATTAGCATAACTGTTCACATTTGCACACCACATATTTCACCATAGTTTTGAAACCCATTCAGCGTCACTATGTTTAGACACCACTACATTTATTTGATCGTTTAAGCTACCACTTTTTAGATTCATATAACACAAAATATATATACACTGATACGTTATGTATTACTGTAGGTGAAACTACCATTACAACAGCATTCCCACCTTTCCAACTAACACATTTAAGTGATATTCATATGAATGTATTATTATTTTTGATTCAGTAACATATGATTCTGAAATTGGCCATTGTATTTCACTTTTGGTACTTTGATAATAAATGTGATTTTTGTAAAAAAAGATTGTAAAGGACTATATGTTTTGAATCCAACACAATGTATATTTATATTTCAATTCATCAGATTTATTTTTTGTGTTTCTACACAGATTAGTATGTATAAATATGTTCTAAAGATAATTGGCAGTTTCGAAATGATGGAAAAGCACACAGCAACATCAAAGATGATTTGAACAAAGAAATTAAATATATTTACAGTATTGCTTCACAGATTTCCACTTTCATGTCAACATAATGTCTATCAGCACAAATACTGATTATTCACCTGATATGCCAAAACTAAGAGTGCTTCATTCATAAATCAACAGCTGTAGAGTTACAGTACAGTTCAAGTCACACATCGATATAGTAAAAAACACTGCAGTTTGAAAAATAAATGAATTCCACATCTTCAGCGTGTCTTGAATCAAGTCCACACATTTATCTGAGGAATCAGTTTGATATGATAACAATTTAGTAAATATTTTATTTTATAATAATAATTGTATAGAGTATGAGCGTAATCACAAAGTGAGGTATTTTTATCGGTACCTCAAAGGGAGTAACTATAGACAGGGTTATTTGGCATGAAAACATGTTGTAGCACCAGTCTACATATTAAGGGAAGGATAGCACACGTAAATATGATAATAAAATCATAGCTGTTTTATATTTTATGTCAAACGAGAAATATAAAAAATATAAAGGAATGCCACTCTATTGGAAATTTGACAGTTGAAATCTTCACAAAAGCTTCACACTAAAAACGCAACATGAGCTCATGGTAAGGCGTAAAGCGTGCTGCTCAAACAACATTTACTGTGTCATTGAACGCATTTTACCTCGTGTCGTTTAACGTCATGTTCTCAATACCAACATGTTGTTACATACATATGAACATTTCGCGTTTAAAACAGGGCAATGTTGTCAATTCTAACGACTTGATTAGGTATGGAAAGATGATAGTTAGGTCAAAATAACATTATGTAAAAAAGTATCATGTAATTTAAGTACACTATATGTCAGAGTTGATGTCTGGAACACACTGGAAACAAACAGTGGTCAGCTTCTGTTGTGTTTGTTTGACCCCTCCATCCATGTTATGACATGTTAATGGCGGCGGTTACACTCATGCCATCTGAGGAAATCGCATGACAGGCAGTAAAGCAGCTTTTCATCCCTGAATATTCTTAAAGGAGTGCATATCATTCAGATATAAATAAAAAAAACAAGTGTTCCAGCACTTTTACTTTAGCATCCAAAACTCCTCTGAGTTAATGCAGGAACAGGTGGTCGTTTTAAACTTGAGAGAGGAACCATTTGTTTGAGAAGGAATAAATCTGTTTTGTGTTCAGTATTGCAATTTTGCAAAGGCCGAAAAATAAGTTTGATAAATACAGCAAAATGTTCTTGGCCTCCTATATATATATATATATATATATATATATATATATATATATGACATAAGAGTCAAGCATTCAGTCCAACTCTAATTATTCTTCTTCTCCAGAGGTTTAGACGGTGGGAGTGCTTCCTGCTGTACATCCACAGCACTGCCGTCTGATAAAGGCTCAGTGTGGGGGCTGTCATCCTGACGACACAAAAGAAACCAAAACACACAACATAAATAACATTGCTTCACTATTCTACTACTGAGCAAGTAGCAAACTGACACAATTCATAATATGAGCACATAAATGGTGGATAAGAGTTTTGAAATGCTTTATAGAAAGGCCTTCCTTTCTTATTTAAGACAGAATATGTACAGTAGTCAATGTTGAAAGACAATTAATAATCGTTGGATCGCTTTTGAGTTGGTGTGAAATTTCCAATTCAATAATAATAACTTTTCTGAAAAAAGTTAAAACCACGCTGTTTACTTTGCATCACCTGTGCGGCTGACTTACTCTGTGTTTCAAGTACGACAGGTAGGTGTCCCAGCCTAAAGTGACAAAGTTGATATACACAACTCGGAATTGGGGTGAGAGGAAGTAGAAGTTGATCATCTGAGCGGCAGGCCAAACACAGCAGTCCGCCTGCAGGTAACAACAGCACAGATTAGCAATGACAAAAATATAACAGAAAGCAAACGTGTTTAAAACGGTCACTTTAAGCTGGCTCGTATAAAACGTGGGGAGCTGATGTAGGAAATATAATCTAAGACACGAAGCCTTACCCCCAGTTTCCACCGGGTCCGTCTGCGCCGCGGCGGTCGTAAGGATCGCGGCCACTCTAGTCCAGGGGTTCCCAAAGTGGGGGTCGCGAGATGATTACAAAAAAGTCGGCAGCTGTAACGTAAGGTCGGCAGGCAGCCCCCCCTCGCAGGAAGTGGAAAGGTGAGCATCCGGGCCATGCCCATCCCCCACATATACTAATTTAGCAGACCCCCCTCCTTCATCACAACACCTCCACTACGATACGCACAATGGACGACAAGGTTTTCATTATGGAAGTGGAAAAACACAATGTTTTATATGATGTAACGAATGCTTACTATAAGGACAACATCAGAAAGGACAAGGCCTGGTTTTTAGTCGCTGCAGTTTGTGGAGTGAAGGTAACAACTACATATTAATGTTTTAAAGTTAATTAATACCCGAATTAAACCCGAATCAATAACAAAACTGCGAGCCTGCATGCATGACGCTACGCTTCTGAAACGCTTCTGGGACGCGTCTGGTAGGTTATGGCGCTAGACCAAAACCGCGGCGCAGACGGACCCGGTGGAAACTGTGGATTAGAGAAGAACTTGTGATGAGTGAACAATAACATGAGGACACTGCTCCTCCAGGTGTACTTGCCCGGTAAAATTCCCAGAATTTGTCTTTAAACTCCTTCATTCCTTCGGATAAAGTGTGTCCCTCCATGGCTCCCATACCTGCAAAAACCAAATACAACATCTGTGACATCATACCCTTTTATCACAGACGACCTTTGAACTCGATTCACTTCTGATATTGACACACACTAGGTTCATCTCAATGTCCCTCCTCGACTCCTCTCTCCCGTACTTGACCCGGAAATCGATCATGACACGCCATGTTGAAGGACGTCCCAATCGCTTAAATGCACACGGAGGAGTCAAGGAGGGGGGAGGGAGGATGCTTCCAAAGGAGACGAGAGCGAGGATACAGGAGAGTAGACTACGCGGAAGTGTTTTCACTACTCGCGCATCAAAGCTCCGCCCCCAGCTGCACACTGCAGCTCACTGCAGCTGTTCTGACCGTTAGAGGAGGATCAGAGGCATGTTTAAAGTGCATCAATAAGATTAGAATATATTAAACCTTTTAAACGAATGAGGAGATCATAGTCTATAAAAACATTAAAGTGTGTGAAATATGCTTACAAATTCAATGATAATGTTTTGATTATAAAATAATAACTTACAGTTCTTACTTGTGGTTTGTGATGCATGTGTGGTAGACCCACAGAACGTCAAACATTTAGGATGTATAAAAATACGGGTAGCATAACTAATAAATATTTTAGTGATTTGTGTCTCTCTTCTGTAGGACAAATTAAATAACAACATCATGAAATTAATCCATCAATTATTATTATAGTTATAATTATAACTTCAATGAAATGTTATAGCTGGAAAAACAAATACAGGACAGAAAATAATACATAGAAAACTATAATAAAAGAGATGAATGAAAGAGATGGACGAAATCATTTCAATGTGAAACTAAATCCCAGGTCTGAAGGGATTTATGTGGAGGGAAGTCCAGTGACAGGTGATAAAACTGTGCGCACACCAGAAGTAAAGGGCGTTGTTTATGGTGACGCTGGAGTGAACGAGGACATCCCAACTCATACCTTAGGACTAATCTGTCCTAGCGTCTCTTCCTAGTGTCTCTCACTCGCGTCTTACGGAGGCGGAGCTAAGACGCAAGGAAGGGACGCAAGTGAGGGAAAGAGGAGGCTAAATAATCAATTGAGATGAGCCTATTGTCTTTTGTCGTACCTCACCCACGTTTTTATGTACAACCTTTGGACTCTGTACACTCTTATGCGTGTGTGGGTGATAGCGAAACTATTATTATGCACTAAGAACTAAAAAAACGATGAGGGTGTTTAAGGGAAGAAGGAGACAGGCTGCTTGAAAACAATACACTTTAAAATCTTCCTCACCTAAGAAATACCACATCCCCAAGAATGGTGAGGCGACCAGCTGGTCCACCAGAACCTTCTTGCCAACAGTTTTCAGAGCTCTACCCACGAACGCTCTGTCCAGAAAGATGTACCAGTAATGCAGCATGGGACCCATGGAGCAGCCCACCGTAAACATGCATCCTTTGGGAAAAGAGAGTCATGGGAATAGCAATAATTAACAGGGAATGAAACAGTTTTAAAAATGTAACACATTGCAAAAATATTCTCCAAAATGCCTTTGTTTTATATTTTAAAGACATGGATACTTCACTCCAAAAATGACCATTTGTACATCAGTTACTTAGACAATGTTACCTTGAATTTAAGTAGACGGAGGCTGTGTTTAACAACAGCTTTTAGCCCATGCTTTTAGTGTTGCTGTTGTAAAAAAAACAGCCCCCAGTTTACTTTAATATATAAATAATAACCTCAGTTTTTAGATTCTACATTAATCATTGTGGAATTTATTTTTTCTTCACAAATTCCCCGTCATTAACGGTGAGTTATTGATATACAAATGATCATGTCGTGGATTAAGTATAGTTTATAGATATGGAGATTTGATTATACTGCTTGAGGGAGCTCCCCTTGTCTCTCTGTCTCACCTGTCCTCTTCCAGTCTCGGACTCGACCAGGCTTCTTAAAGTTCTCCCAGCTTTGCATCGCAATGTCTCCGAGCCCCAATATTACTCCTCCGCTCAGGGTGTTTGTTAACAGGAGGGTTCGGCCCTCAAAAAAAGGCCGCCAGTTGAACCGCATTCGGACCACAAACTCTTTACCCACTCGGGGAAGCATGATGTCTGGACTGCAAAGAGAGTAATCAATCATTTTATGAAATAATAAGCATTCAAGTAGCCTATAATAAAAAAAGTATTAAACACAGAACAATGTCACCTGTGACTATTATACTGTTTATATACAGTGGGGCAAAAAAGTATTTGGTCAGCCACCAATTGTGCAAGTTCTCCCACTTAAAAAGATGAGAGAGGCCTGTAATTTTCATCCTAGGTATACCTCAACTATGAGAGACAAAATGAGAAAAAAAAAAATTAAAATCACATTGTCTGATTTTTAAAGAATTTATTTGCAAATTATGGTGGAAAATAAGTATTTGGTCAATAACAAACAAACAAGATTTCTGGCTCTCACAGACCTGTAACTTCTTCTTTAAGAGCCTCCTCTGTCCTCCACTTGTTAACTGTATTAATCATGGCACCTGTTTGAACTCGTTGTCAGTATAATATTATATAGTATAATAATACTATACGTCCATTGGGTCCTGTCACACGCCCAAACTACGCCATCATAACAAAAAACACGTGAATCTGACCAATCTCCTTCCACTCCCCCGGTCCACACAACCCCCCCCCCAATGCAACGTCACCTCAGAGCAGCCCTGCTCAACACACGCTCCATCCACAATAAAAGCCACATTCTGAGTGAATTCATTAAAGACAATAACCTGGATTTTCTGTATCTGACCGAAACAAGGCAAAAACCTCTGGATTATTGTTCTTTAAATCAACTCACCCCAGCAGGATTCACATACATTGACCAACCTCGCCCACAAGGGCGGGGTGGTGGTATAGCTGCTATTATCAGAAAGGAAATAAAAGCTACCATAATTCCCATCCCTGATGCTTCTTCATTTGAACACCTGATCTTTAAACTCTCTGGTCCCACTCCCCTGGTCACAGCCATCATCTACCGTCCCCCGAAGCCAAACCCCTCCTTTCTCTCCGACCTCTCTGACATTCTCACTCAGCTTTCTGCCATATCCCCATCTCTTCTCCTCTTAGGGGATTTTAACATTCATGTTGACGACCCGACCTGCAAATATTCCTCTGAATTTAAGGAAACCCTTCACTGCTGCAACTTCTCTCAACACATCAACTTCCCAACACACAGCTGTGGTCACATCCTGGACTTGGTCTGCTCCACTGGTCTCACCATCCATCATCTGTCCAGCCTCAATCTCCACGTCTCACCAGGCCATCATCATGGATATCAACATCCCCATCCCCGCCCAAAAGCAAAAACGCACAATAACCTACAGAAACCTCAAATCCATCTCATCTTCAGCAATCACTGCCTCCATTACCTGCAATACGTCCGTCTCCCCCCCCCCCACTTTCTGAAAACCAATCTGAACTTGTGGACTATTATAACAGCACCCTCTCCTTCTGTCTCAATGAACTGGCCCCCACAAAAACTGAAAATGTCTCTTTCATACACTCCGCCCCCTGGTATACCCCCGAACTCGGCCAAATGAAATCAAGGAAACGTCAACTTGAACGCCAACACAAGAAAACCACACTAACAGTCCATCTTCAAATCTACAAAGACTATCTCCAGCAGTACAGTAATGCACTCAAAGCAGCCCGGTCTAATTACTACTCACAACTCATTCAGTCTGGCTCCAGCAACCCCAAGCGTCTCTTCTCCACCATCAGCAAACTTTTCAAACCCTGTGACAACGCCACCTCGTCCTTCACCACCGAACAGTGCAACTCCTTCCTTTCGTTTTTCCAAAACCAAAATCAGCAACATTTACAGCAATCTGACACCCTTAACAGCACCCCGCACCTCCCTTCCTGGCTCCCCCCCCCCCCCCCCCCTTCACCTCACCGCTCCTGTCCCACTTCTCCACTGTGACCCCCATGCAACTGTCCCACTTCATGACTGGAATTAACTCCACCTGCCCTCCAAATTTGTTAAAGAGAGCCTCCCTGCCATCTCCCAGCTCATCGCCACCATCAATAAGTCGTCCCTCAGATCTGGATCAGTTCCCCACTCTCTCAAACTGGCTGCTGTCACAACCATTCTTAAAAGACCTGGACTCACACCTGACATCATGTCCAACTTCCGGCCCATCTCAAATCTCCCCTTTCTGTCAAAAATACTTGAACGTGTCATTGCCTCACAACTAAAATCCCACCTCAGCTCCAATTACCTCTTTGAGCCATTTCAATCCGGTTTCCGATCAAAACACAGCACCGAAACAGCTCTTCTCAAAATCACAAACGACCTCCTCCTCTCCTCTGACTCCGGCAACCTGAACATCCTCATCCTCCTCGACCTCACCGCAGCATTCGACACCATCAACCACGCCATCCTGATGTCCCTCCTCGAATCATCACTCAACATCACTGACACTGCACTCTCCTGGCTGAAATCCTACCTCACAGACAGACATCAGTTTATCAACATCAACAACTGCACCTCCTCCACTGCTCCTCTGTCCCAAGGCGTCCCCCAGGGTTCGGTGCTTGGCCCCCTCCTCTTCATCCTCTACATGCTCCCTCTTGGCAAAATAATTTGTCGCCACAACCTTCAATTTCCCTGCTATGCCGATGACATCCAACTTTATATCTCAACAAAAACCATCACTCCCACAACACACTCCACTCTCACCAACTGTCTCTCAGAAATAAAAGCATGGATGCAAACAAACTATCTCCAACTGAACAGTGCCAAATCAGACATCATCGGCCCCCCATCCCGTATCCAAGACATCCAGAATTTCAACTTCACCATTGACAGCCACACTCCATCTCCCCCCCTCACATCCGCAACCTCGGAGTCATCTTCGACAGTCAGCTCAAATTCAACCACCACATAAATCACATCACCAGGACCACCTTTTTCCACCTCAAAAACATTGCCCGTCTCCGCCCATCACTCTCCTCCTCTGCTGCTGAAACCCTGATTCATGCATTCATCACTTCACTAGCATCCTCTATGGCATACCATCCAACCTCCTCAATAAACTCCAACATATCCAGAACTCTGCTGCCCGCCTCCTCACCAACACCCGCTCCCGAGACCACATCACTCCCGTCCTCCAGAACCTCCACTGACTCCCCGTCCGTCAAAGAATCCACTTCAAAGTCCTCCTGATTACTCACAAAGCCCTCAACAACCAGGTCCCCCCTACCTCACAGACCTGCTGCACCACCACACCCCTTCCCCTGCCTCCGCTCATCAGATGCCAACTTCCTATCCATCCCCACCCGCACCAATCACCGGACCTGGGGGGACAGAACCTTCTCCGTCTCTGCCCCCTCCCTCTGGAACTCACTCCCACAACCCATCAGAGACCGCACCGACCTCACCACCTTCAAAAAACTCACAAAAACTCACCTCTTCAATCTGGCTTTTAATGTCTTATTGTTTTTGTATTATTTGACTTTAACTATATATTTATTTGTTGTTCCTTTCTTCTCTTTTCTTTTCTCTTCACTATTATCTGTAAAGCGTCTTTGAGCACCTGTAAAAGCGCTAACAAATTAAATATATTATTATTATTATTATTATTATTATAAAAGACACCTGTCCACAACCTCAAACAGTCACACTCCAAACTCAATTATGGCCAAGATCACAGAGCTGTCAAAGGACACCAGAAACAAAAAATTGTAGACCTGCACCAGGTTGGGAAGACTGAATCTGCAATAGGTAAGCAGCTTGGTGTGAAGAAATCAACTGTGGGAGCAATTATTAAAAAAATGGAAGACATACAAGACCACTGATAATCTCCCTCGATCTGGGGCTCCACGCAAGATCTCACCCTGTGGGGTCAAAATGATCACAAGAACGGTGAGCAAAAATCCCAGAACCACACGGGGGGACCTAGTCAATGACCTGCAGAGAGCTGGGACCAAAGTAACAAAGGCTACCATCAGTAACCCACTACGCCGCCAGGGACTCAAATCCTGCAGTGCCAGACGTCCCCCTGCTTAAGCCAGTACATGTCCAGGCCCGTCTGAAGTTTGCTAGAGTGCATTTAGATGATCCAGAAGAGGATTGGGAGAATGTCATATGTCATATGGTCAGATGAAACCAAAATATAACTTTTTGGTAAAAACTCAACTAGACGTGTTTGGAGGAGAAAGAATGCTGAGTTGCATCCAAAGAACACCATACCTACTGTGAAACATGGGGGTGGAAACATCATGCTTTGGGTCTGTTTTTCTGCAAAGGGACCAGGACGACTGATCCGTGTAAAGGAAAGAATGAATGGGGCCATGTATCGTGATATTTATAGTGACAACCTCTTTCCATCAGCAAGGGCATTGAAGATGAAACGTGGCTGGGTCTTTCAGCATGACAATGATCCCAAACACACCGCCCGGGCAACGAAGGAGTGGCTTCGTAAGAAGCATTTCAAAGTTCTGGAGTGGCATAGCCAGTCTCCAGATCTCAACCCCATAGAAAATCTTTGGAGGGAGTTGAAAGTCTGTGTTGCCCAGCGACAGCCCCAAAACATCACTGCTCTAGAGGAGATCTGCATGGAGGAATGGGCCAAAAATACCAGCAACAGTGTGTGAAAACATTGTGAAGACTTACATAAAACGTTTGACCTCTGTCATTGACAACAAAGGGTATATAATAAAGTATTGAAATGAACTTTTGTTATTGACCAAATACTTATTTTCCACCATAATTTGCTAATAAAGTCTTTAAAAGTCAAACAATGTGATTTTCTGGATTTTTTTTCTCATTTTGTCTCTCATAGTTGAGGTATACCTAGGATGAACTTGCACAATTGGTGGCTGACTAAATACTTTTTTGCCCCACTGTAATTGGATTAATATAATTTCACATTTGTAATAGGTTGAGGTGAAGCACTTCTATAAGAATTTTGTAAAGCAATGCAATTTCTTAGATTATTTTCATTCATACAGATTCATCTGCTAATTATTTACTCCATTGCTCATTTGAATAGTGGCCAATGGCGTCACAATTCCTCAGGTCCCGAAGTGACACATTCATAAATCATTGTTTGTGCAACAAAAAGTCAACGTTAAAAAATATTTAAAGGAGCAAGTCTTGACATTGGAAAAAGTTGTTTCAAGCCTTTCATGAGTTTACTGTGCTTAAATATTCATCCTGGAAAGTTACAATAGCTGAGTCATTCTACAGAAAAGCTGGAATCTGGGTGATACAAATCTGCTGAAATATATTCCTTCTAAACACATCTAAAACCTGTTAAATAGCAATAACTAACTCTTAACTTGATGAATCCACAACAAGTAGAGCTTAAAGTATTTTTATTATGTTTATACATTATACAAAGCTTATTTGTATATGTCACTGGTGTTACGTGTTACCAGGAAGAAAAGTAACACCAGTAACGGTAACACCTTTGACAATTTGGAGAAAACACTACCATTTTAACAAAAAGGCTGTAATGTGTCAGACCAAATATGGCTTCAGTGCAGTCAATATCAAAATCGTTTAACTCTTCAATACAATACATTTTCCCATTCAAATGTTCACCCCTAGGGCTATGAAATGAGTAACATTAATGACAGACTTGAAAGACGCACGTACAATTTGAAGATAAAAGGACACCTTTAACAAACAAAGTAAGAAGTATCTGACTTTCCTTATGTCTTTGTGCACTGCACTGCCTCAAATGATCTCGTTACAGGAGGCACTTCAGAGACAGTACATTATTTCAAAATAAAAGCGTTTTGTGTAGCAGTAACACCAATGACGTAATTTTGGGTGACTGACATTTATTTGATATTATTAATAATAATTAGCTTCTTTTTTTTACCATTTCAGTGTTATATTTAATGCTTGTAATGTTGTGTAAATATAAATTAGATGTATTTGTTGAAAAATAAATATTTTAAATTAAAACTATAGGCTCCACTTCCATGTATGATCAAAGTGACAAGGCAGTTACTTGAACTTGGCATTTTTAAATAAATTGCAATTTATGTATAAAACCATTTTTTATTTATTTTTTATTTAGTACCATTGCAAAGACTATCTCTATTTATTCAACATATATAATGAATGCGAGTATTAGGTCAACGTCATGTATTTTGGTGTCTGCAAAAGTAAGTGACAGTACTTCCACATTTTCTGTAGAATGACCCAGCTATCAGATAACGCAGTAAGTCAATTCAATCATACAATAATCCCAAATGGGCATAAAAGGAAAGGACTAATGTCATAGTAAAATCAGACACGGTTGAGTTGTCCTTGTCACCTACCTCAAAATGTGCAGTGCAGTAATGTCACTTGAATTAATGTCGTAACATGCTGCAGTATGCAACTTGTGACTGACAACCAGTTGAAACGGGGTAAAGGTTCAAAGTTCAGACAGGTGCTAACAGTTAGCCTTCAGCTAGCACTGAGGATGTCCGGCTTAGTTAAACCAGGGTTACCAGCTAGGCTGCTCTGACAATGTAGCTGCAGAAACCAGTTTACTGAAACGCCGACTAATGGGTACAGCATGACATTGACCTCAAGTGTACAGAATTATAGCGAAACATTGAGTCATATTTACAATGAGCTTCCTGCTTCTCGTTGAACGCCACATGTAAACTCACCGATTAGAGAGGAGTCAGAGCCGGTGTTGTGTGGAAGTCCGTTTCCCTCGCTTTAACCTCACTGCAAACACTAAACAAACACCTAAACACAACCCTATCATGGGAGGAGAACCCTAAGACAGGGACTTGCCAGGAACTGTTTGAAGAGCATCTTCAGAAATACAAGGGGTTAAGTCTTCTTCTTCTGTTAGTTTGACTGCAGTTGGCATTGGCAATCCTTAATGTTGCAATACTGACATCTTCTGGAGTAGGTTGTCTCCTGCAGTGTTCAGGTTTTCCACATCGATGCTATCATGCTGTAAAGAAGATAACAAATTATTTTCTGCAATTCCCCCTTGCACCAAATTAATCATCATCCTTTCTCTGATATATAATTCGTGCATTTCAATCACATGCTTACTCTTTTTGGTAAATGACAATGATCACAAAGACCAGTTGGATGCTGCTCTTTTCCCTATTCTCTCCATATTTCTTGCACTATTTTAATTGTATTGTTAATTTAAATGTGTTTTATTGTTTTACGTCCTATATAACTATGTTGCAATGTTGGAGGAGTTTGGGATATATATATATGAACATAAAGCATTTGAAATTTAAATTTGAAATATTATTTTACAACATTATGGAAGCCCATAAGGGACTTTTTTGAAATAATATTGTGAATTTAGAAATGCAATTCCACAATGTGGCAATTTAGTATGATTTTTTTTAATAATCAACATTTATTTTCACTTTCACATCAAATGTAACTTTAAAGTAAAAAAAAAAAAAAAAGGAATAATCAGTTTGACAACGCATTACCTCCTCTTTCAACTTGGCCAGGCTGCTTTTGACAAACGTGATTACTGATTCATTGTTGAAATATCTTAATAAACAATGTAACCTGATTTGCATTTATGCAAACAAAATGTTGATCTAAGGAAAATGCAACCCTCTAACAATTTGAAAATGAAAACGGTACCTTACCTACACATCAATACTTAATTTCAATACGTCCCTTGCTAATTTCTCACAGTTAAATACATTAATATTATATTCATAAAGCACATGAACCATGCGATTAAATCATATTTATCTATTTTATTTATATAAAGTCCCAAGCTGTGACCATGACAACATAACTATTTTCTGAGGGTAATAATTGAATGTATGTTTATGTTGTCTTAGAAAGGCTGTATCCCCTCACCTTGTTTTGTTTTATTTTAACAAAAATGCCTTGCCAAGAAAAAGGACTCGTGTGTCCTATTATGGGTAGAGACGGCCGCAGTGGTAATCCTGCTGACCTCCTGATCAATAATTCAGTCTCTCTCCGGCAGTGCTCATCAATAATAAATGCCAGGTGGGGTTTTTGGGGAGGAATGTTTCAGGACAGTTGATACGCAGCGGCTCTGGATTGGTCAGACACGCTGTCATTCTTTACCACGGCCTCAAAGTCCCAACCCCTGTCATTCATGTAACAGCTGCGTAAATATACTGGAGCTACAGAAGGACCGGAATTGTGTCTTTCTTTAAAAAATAAATCGTTCGCGTTTAGGTGAGAACTCATGCTCCTTAAAGAACTGTGATAACACTTGTGTGTATATAGATATTTTATTATTATGTTATATGTTGATAATAATATATTCTGATTGTTATCGCTTAAAATAAAAAATGTGGAACCATATTCTTAGTTGCAATATTTTGCATTACTGCTTTTGGTGAATATAATCAAAGCTGTCATAAACTTGTTTTGTTATTTTTACACTATAAGAATATACTCTATTGTTAAATACGTTGACAAGGAGTTTGATTCTATACAGATTGGATTGCATTTGACTATGCAAAGCAATAATGCCAAATTCAACATACAGTTGTGTTGTTTCTTGTAGTTTTGATCGTCTAATCCTCATTATAAGGTCTGCATGTATTTTAATCTTAAAGTATTCTCCTTTTTTTATTTTGGAATTTGTAACAGGAAGTGGTTTTGCTCAGCTTATCTCACTTGACAGTGGTGGTGTTTCTGCTGGTGCTGAACGTGGTGGATAGCAGCCGGATAGAAAAATTATAAAGGTGAGATTTTTGTCTTTATTCATATATTGCATAGATATTCCTTTTATACTTAAATGTTCTGTATTATACATATATTGTTTAATCAGCGTAGCCTGTATTTGGATATTAAGTAAGGATTTAAGATTCAAGAGCCTTTGACAAAAGATGCTCGCTTTAGAACAGCTGTTTTCGTTGTGAAACCCATCAAACCGTGTTAGACGCGTCAAACACAATGTTTATTCGTGTTATCTTTGAGGATGGATGTGAAGGCTGCTCCTGGTTTAGTGGATCTCTGGTTCGACTCCGGGCCTGTCCTGCAGGAAAAGGCGTTTCACACTGTCCGATGGTTGAAATCAGGAAAATGGGTCTAAATGTGTCTGAGGCAGGAACAGTCGCTATTAAATTCAAACACTGAAAATCCACTCATGAAGCAAATTGGGCGATATATTCAGGTTTTTTTACACGCAAATATCCAACTATTATCCGAATTGTTCAATTAAATGGTTATCGATTATTATCAAGAAATAACATCAATGCACCATATGATACCATAGACTTACTAGGCTACTGTTGCGAATATGTTTATTATTATAGGAAGATTATTGAATCTAATACATGAAATATTGAGCCATTATGGAAGACTGTTCTTGTAGTAGGGTGAAACATTTAGTCCTAAACCAATCAGATCTTGGTTAGTGGCTTCATATTTCCATTCTGCAACAGCAGCACATTTCACTACAGATCTGATGTAAGAATAAAGACTGAGAAATATACATATTTGGTCCAGAATTTGTGGGATTTTTAAAATGTATATACAAAGGAAAAGATAGACAGAGACAGAAACCAAGATGGTTGGCTTAAATTACCTTCTTCCACTGTTTTCAAAGCTTAAAATGTTAAAACTGTGATGTAATTGTTGATTTAGCCTTTTCAGTCAGCAGTTTGGTCATTAAAATGAATCAATATAAATGCACAATACCAAGAGCTATTTAGGCTATAAGATGAAAACTGTTCTGGTATGGTGATTTCACATTTTAACTGCAATGAGAGCAGTTTCATGTGTTGGAAACAGTCTGAATGTGAGCGGTTTGCAGGTTGGATCTTCACTTCCTCTTCTGACAGTAAAGTTAGGTAGTGAGAATCGAGGCAGGCGATAGTGATGCTACTGCTGTATCTCTTGGGAAAATCCATGTTGTGACAAGCACTGCCACAGTACAAACCGGAATTAGATTCAAAGGTTGGGTCGATATCTTTTATAGCATTTCAGATATTACTGTGTCAGAGTTATGTGTTGCGTTACACCTCTGCTGCAGAAAAACAGTTGTTGCGAAATGAAGTCATTTTAAACCTTGGAGACTTTTATTATTTGATGAGAGTAGATGAATTTACACTTAAAAGGAAACGTGAAAATCCCATTTGAGAGCATAAAAATGCTCAAATATAAGCACAACATAAAAGCTATTAGCAGCTGGCCACATCTGCATTGATAGTTAAAATGTTTTTGTTTTTTTTAAGCATCAGATGCAGAATAAAAAGGTTATAGCTTGAACAAAAATCTTTACATTTTGAATCAATACCACTTTTACATTTAAAAACTATACATTTTCATGTAGGCTATAAACAGGTAAAAATGTGTCAAATAAAGGGTAGTAGACAGACACAGCGCTGTTATCAAACCAAAACATGTGAAATCACCTGCAGACTGTAGCACCAAAAAACATGGCTACCCCCCCCCCCCCCCCCCCCACCGCTCACTGTTTGCTATGGAAGAACAAGAAAGGAGAAGAAGACATGCTATTTTTAGCTTTCTCTCCTCTGATCTGCTTCCCCACGCTTCCAAGGCGACACGTGATTGGATGGATAAGGGGAAAATGCCGTCTCCGGCAACCTGGGAGCAGGGCAGCAGCTGCAGAAACCATGGCATCTCTCTGTTTTAGAACATTGTTCGTATTGTTTCCACACACGGCTGCTTGTTGATGTGGTGATAAACAATACGAAAGGTGTACTATTAGATGTGGCAAACCTTATAAACCTTGACAGGTCATTAGATCTATTTTCAACGATTTTTGGAATTTTTTACCAGTTTGTGTTTCCGTGGTCCAGTTTTTAGTGTCCGACGTTTGCCTCACTGTTGAGAAAACATGACTTTACATTTTTGCCATTTTAGAATAATATGCACTGCATGTTTGTCATGTATTTAGAGAGAAGGCATTGGACATCATCACATATTTGGACAGAAGTATTTTATTAATTTATTATTTAAAAAAGTTTTACATATGTATTTTTGATCCACACTTATTTGTTTTCCGTTTAAATCCCCTGAACCTGCAAACACAAACCGCTTTCTGTGCACGGATCGCGGTGCATTCGTGTGTGTTTTTTTTTAGACTCCCCTGACGCTCATCCAATTCGTACTTTTAATTTCTCTCATCTATAGCCAATCAGATGTCTCCTCCAGTCTAAGCCAATCACATGAGCGCGCCCCCACGACGGTATGATTTCTTGCGTTCATGACACTTCATATACGCATTTTGCACTGTCCGGTCAGCTCGCTAAACAGAGGGGGGAGCTTCAGGTGATCATGCAGAGCTGCGTGTCTCCGTCAGACTCAGCAGCTGATCTGATCTCTTTCTCGCGTCCGGTTATACTTCACTCGCGTTTATGTCCATATCGATCAGATCCAGTTCTCCT
This sequence comes from Notothenia rossii, assembly GCF_949606895.1. Lineage (NCBI taxonomy): Eukaryota > Metazoa > Chordata > Actinopteri > Perciformes > Nototheniidae > Notothenia > Notothenia rossii. The sequence goes on along the minus strand of NC_136912.1, from coordinate 78,961,550 downwards.
GATCGGCCTTTATAGAGAGCACCGATCAAACTATTTAGAGTGAATATCGGCCGATAATGACCGGCGGGGCTCCCCCCGTTGACAGTTCACTGTCTAGCACTGGCTTCGTAGTGCACTGATCGATTAGGCTAAGCTAACCTGTAGCTGCTCCCTCCACACTCACAACAACTTCATACAGACATAAATAAAGCAGCTGTATTCGCCATACAGGAAACACACATTTAAAATGGTTTTGCCTGCCGTTTTTGTGTACACACAAGCATTCATCAATGGTTCGGAAAGTGGCGCTGTACCTTAATAATATAAAGGCTTGTATTTGCGTGCATTTCCTGTTCGGAAAGTGTCAATGTACTGAGAGTGGAGGTGTCCTGAGATTAGCGGACCTGTCAGCTCCGGACTGCGCAAAATGCGTTGATGAAGCGCTACGTCATGAACGCAAGAAATCTACCCTCGTGGGGGCGCGCTCATGTGATTGGCTTAGAATTGAGGAGATATCTGATTGGCTATAGATAGAAAAAATTACAAGTACGAATCGGCTGACCGTCAGGGGAGTCTCAAAAAACCCACACACGAATGCACAGCGATCCGTGCACAGAAAGCGGTTTGTGTTTGCAGGTTCAGAGGTTTTAAACGGAAAACAAATGAGTGGATCAAAAATACACATTAAAAACTTTTTTCCGTATTTGGATTTTATTTACATGTATATGAAACGGAACACATTTGTGTGTGCATTGAAATACACAAGTGTGGATCCTTTTGCGGATCATGAAATACAAGTGTGAATCCTTCTGTGTGCATGTGTGTATTATGAGACTGTTCTGAGCCCATAGGAAAGAGTCCTGTATGGGGCTCCTGAAGGGGACTCTTTAATCTTGCTGGGAGACTTCAACGCACATGTGGGCAATGATGGAGACACTTGGAGAGGAGTGATTTGGAGGAACGGCCCCCCTGATCTGAATCGGAGTGGTGGTTTGTTCCTGGACTTCTGTGCTAGTCATGGATTGGCAATAACAAACACCATTTTCGAACATAAGGATGCTCATAAGTGTACGTGGTACCAGAGCACCCTAGGCCGAAGGTCCATGATCGATTCCGTTATCGTATCATCGGACCTGAGGCCGTATGTTTTGGACACTCGGGTAAAGAGAGGGGCGGAGTTGTCAACTGATCCCCATCTGGTGGTGAGTTGGGTCGAGTGGTGGGGGAAGGCTCTGGATAGACCTGGTAAGCCCAAACGTGTAGTTCGGGTGAACTGGGAACGTCTGGAGGAGGCCCAAGTTCAGGAGGCCTTCAACTCACACCTCCGGCGGAGCTTTTCGGGCATTCCTGTGGAGGTTGGGGACATTGAACCAGAGTGGTCGGTGTTCAAAGCCTCTATTGCCGAAGCCGCGGCGGGGAGCTGTGGTGTCAAGGTCCTAGGTGCCTCAAGGGGCGGTAACCCTCGAACCTCCTGGTGGACACCGGTGGTCAGGGAAGCCGTCCGACTGAAGAAGGAGGCTTTCAGGGATTTGTTATCCCGGGGGACTCCCGAGGCAGTTGCAAGCTACCGACAGGCCCGAAGGGCAGCAGCCTCAGCCGTGTCCGAGGCAAAGCAGCGGGTGTGGGAGAAGGTGAGGTCGTCAAACAACTCCACAGTGGCAAAGCCCCGGGGGTGGATGAGATCCGCCCAGAAATGCTGAAGGCTCTGGGTGTTGAGGGACTGTCATGGTTGACACGTCTCATCAACGTTGCGTGGAAGTCGGAAACAGTACCGAACGAGTGGCAGACCGGGGTGGTGGTTCCCCTTTTTAAAAAGGGAATCAGAGGGTGTGTGCCAATTACAGAGGCATCACACTACTCAGCCTCCCCGGGAAAGTTTACTCTAAGTTACTCGAAAGGAGGGTCAGGCCGATTGTCGAACCTCAGATTGATGAGGAACAATGCGGATTCCGTCCTGGTCGTGGAACGACGGATCATCTTTTTACTCTCGCAAGGATCCTGGAGGGGGCCTGGGAGTACGCTCATCCAGTCTACATGTGTTTTGTAGACTTGGAGAAGGCGTATGACCGGGTTCCCAGGGAGTCACTGTGGGAGGTGCTGCGGGAGTATGGGGTGAGGGGGTCTCTACTCAGGGCCATCCAATCTCTGTACTCCCAAAGCGAGAGCTGTGTCCGGGTCCTCGGTATTAAGTCGGACCCATTTCAGGTGAGGGTTGGCCTTCGCCAGGGCTGCACTTTGTCACCAATCCTGTTTGTAATATACATGGATCGGATTTCGAGGCGTAGTTGTGGGGGAGGGGTCTGCAGTTCGGTGGACTAAGGATTGCACCACTGCTTTTTGCAGATGATGTGGTTCTGATGGCTTCATCGGTCTGCGACCTTCAGCACTCACTCGATCGGTTCGCAACCGAGTGTGAAGCAGCTGGGATGAGGATCAGCACCTCCAAATCTGAGGCCATGGTTCTCAGCAGGAAACCGATGGACTGTCCACTCCAAGTAGGGAATGAGTCCTTACCCCAAGTGAAGGAGTTCAAGTATCTCGGGGTCTTGTCCTCGAGTGAGGGAACAATGGAGCGTGAGATGGGTCGGAGAATCGGAGCAGCGGGAGCGGTACTGCAGTCGCTTTACCGCACCGTTGTGACGAAAAGGGAGCTGAGCCAGAAGGCAAAGCTCTCTGTCTACCGCGCCATTTTCGTTCCTACCCTCACCTATGGTCATGAAGGATGGGTCATGACCGAAAGAACGAGATCGCGGGTACAAGCGGCCGAGATGGGTTTTCTCCGCAGGGTGGCTGGTGTCTCCCTTAGGGATAAGGTGAGAAGTTCGGTCATCCGGGAGGGACTCGGAGTTGAACCGCTCCTCCTTCGCGTCGAAAGGAGCCAGTTGAGGTGGTTCGGGCACCTAGTTAGGATGCCAAATGGGCGCCTCCCTAGGGAGGTGTTCCAGGCACTTCCAGCTGGGAAGAGACCGAGGGGTAGATCTAAGACCAGGTGGAGGGATTATATCTCTTCGCTGGCCTGGGAGCGCCTTGGGATCCCCCAGTCAGAGCTGGTTGTGACCAGGGAAAAGGAAGTTTGGGGCTCTCTGCTGGAACTCATACCTCCGCGACCCGACCACGGATAAGCGGGAGAAGATGGATGGATGGATGGATGGAAGAATACTATTCTATAAAATATAAATTATGTTCTTGTGATCAACATCTTACTGAAGTAAAACATATTGCCCACAACATTTACTTATTGATGTAATAGTGAAAGCACTCGTCCTGTTCAATTGCCCCAGTCAGTGTAACATCATAGCATTGTATTTTTGTTTTAAAGTATTAAAACGGTACTTTAATGTTGTAGCTGGTCAAGGTGGGTCTGTCTGACTTTAACCATGCTAGTAGCATACGACATAATTAATCACGATTAGTTTTCTTAAATACATGTGATGCATTTACTTTTACTATTGGAAAATTAGTAGATATCTTTGATTTGCTCAAAGTTCATTCTGGTTGACCTTTGAACTGTGAAATAGCAACACTCATTCATGTCCCCCTGATTTCAGAAGGGACGATCCCTCCCTTTGGAAAAAAAAATACGTCATACTTGAAAGTAGGGAAAGAAGTACTCAAATCTTAGTCTCACAAATGTGGATTATTTTTTTATTTGCTTTATATACCGCTGGGTAGTTTGTGAGTTTTAATGGTCTTATATTGACCTATAATGATACATAATATTTCAAATTGATGAGTAACTTATGTTTTATAAATAAATGTTCTGAGATTAAACACACAATATTTATCCTTCAAAATAATAGAAAATGGAATAACTCAAGTAAAGACAAGGACCTTAAAATGTACTTAAGTAATTGAGTAGGATTGGAGGTACTTCGAGGTGCAAACAGTTTATAACTTCCCCAAGTTCTGCAAACTTCAACTCAAACTCAAAATTGCCTGTATTAGTAGCTCAGCAGTTGTCAGCAGATTCCTCAGAAACATTTTTTAAGCAGGAAGGTGTTTGCTGATCTGGGATCAGCTGAGGATCAGCTGTCAGTCTGCTGGAGGCCAGCCGCTCCTGATTAAATGAGCCTGACTTGCAGCAGCACTTAGCTGGAGATCAATCCTGCTCCTTGAGGCCCTCAATCTCCTTTAGGTGACAGGTTTAGGGGAGAGCCTGATGATATCATCCTCCAGCACATAAACTCGCAACTCTTATTCATGATTGAATTAGGATTAAAGAAAAACACAAAACACTTGGTTAGAGAAGATGGTTCAAAGGCTTGACCAATGACAATGTGCTCTTGAGCAAAGCAGAAAACCTGCAGCTGATTCAGTGCAGATGGATGGTTTTGTAGCTTAATCATAGTGTTTTACTTATCTCAGGGCTTTATATTGTTATTTGACATGTTTTGTTGTAACAGTGAGCTTTGAAACCCTTCCTCCCAAAGTAGTATCATTGTTAATGCCTCTGTCGCAAAGACAATCGGAACCCTTTCCGTCTTCCTCAGAGGTAAACACAACACGACACACTACTGCATTGGTTTTACAAGCAAATTCAACATTGACATATTTTCTATATTTATTTTTGTATCATCAACTTGTTAATATATTGTTGGCATGATGGCTAACGCTAGCGGCCAATCTACTTCTATCCAAAGCAAGAAAAAAACGTCACAATTTGGTAGGCTGTGGTGCAGTGTATGTCCAGGGCTTTTATTGTGAAAAAGAGAACGCAACCCGTAGGCAGACTGCAAAAACGTGATATGAATCTATTTGGGCTTAGAAGCATGAATAAAACCTAATGAGGTGATCTTTTATATTTGGGCAACCCATCTCAGTTTTTAACTAAAAGTGACAGCAGTAACAGCAGAGATGTAGATTTCAGTGTCATTTGGCCATCCTAAGTATCAGCTCTCTATGCCTGATCAAAATCGTGCGCCTGCTCCTCCATGACAGAGGCGTAGCGGTATCCTCAGCAGTCTAGTTTGACCTCTCCATTCATGTCTCTCCTGACATTCAGCCTCGTCTGAGTGTCTTGTTTCCAGTCATCAAACTGCGGAAGAGAATTTTACTCTCAAAGCAAGTTTAAAAATCCCTTTTACTACGGCTGAAATAGAGTCATTTTGAAATGTCTGGATGAGACGTTGCACTTTAACATTGGAAACTCATACGACATAGTCAATACAATCAATATCACTTCATCACACCACTTTTGTTATTTTGTCTCAAGTGCAGAATCCAGGCTTATTTGTGAAGTGTCAAATTGATCAGAAGGTTGTTGAAACTTTATTGATCTCTTTATTGTGGAGAAACAGATGGACAACAAGCTCTTAACGTTTGTAGATTGGCAGCTTATGCAGCAGGTCTAGCTGCATTTTTGATGATCGATGGATTTTTTGTTTAAAAATGTAATCCATTCTGTGGCTCCAGATCCCCAATGTTAGAATTTGAGTGATTTGTGTTCTGTTTAATTCTACTGTATAACCGATAGTGTTTGGAAATAACCTTTTGCTTTAAGAAATGATTTTTTTTACCATTTTCTGAATTGTTTTCAGACAAAATAAATGATATGTGTAGTCTATTGTACACCCAACAATTTCTTGAAATCACAAGCCTAACAGTTCATCGCACCTGACTTGTACCTTTGTTTAAAGGCGGGTTACTATCGAGGCCAAGTGAAAGCAGCGGCAATGTCCTGCAGGCTGAAACACATTTGCATAATGAGAATTGTTAATTACTTTGAGATTAAGCACAGAGGCCTGCACTCTGTAAGCTTCTGTATCAAATTAGTGTTTAGTGAAGGTTAAGCCAACTCTCTTCTTCAGAGCTCCTCTCTGAGACGCAGAGGAAAGGCTGCGGCTCACTACACCGTCACATACAGCACCGAGTCATACGGCCATCAAAGCTCTGTGATAGTGTTTGACAAGGTCCAGACTTCCAAAGGTGGCTGCTTGTTTCTAATGTCCTCTTATCGCAGCTATTAATAACCATCACATGCTTGTGTTTAATTTGTTCTTATTTGAACCAGAGCTTCTGTCCAGAACAGTCTCGATAAGTGAGTGATTAAAAAGAAAACGTATGAAAAAAGGCAGTGTCAAATCAAGCTGCAGCACATCGACCTATTCAGCAAATGCTACTGCAGTGCTAAATCAAAATGTTTGTGGAGAATTTGGGGAAAGGGAAAATAAATAATGGGGCTAAGGGACGAGTTGCGAAGTTTGTATGACACTCAAAGATAATCAAAGGTTTGGTAGCATAGTCAACATTTAAGTGACTGTAAGACTTTGGCTTGAATGTGTATTTCTAACTCAACCTTTTATCCAATGTGTAACAACTGCAAAACTGCTGACTCCGATGAAAAGAAAAAGTAGTTGATAAGATGCACATGGGTGGAAATATCTGCTGATGGTGCAACGGTAACACGAGCAGATACATTTTTTATAAGGCTAACCGAAGACGAAATTGAACACCAAGCCCCGACTGATCGATTGTGATCTAACTTACAGCCGTTTGCTTCATTCGGAGAGAAAGACTCACATTTTGGGATTTCAGTTGTTTACAGGGATGAATACACTTTTTCTTGGGGAATTTTTGTTTCACACTAACCTTCTGTAATTGTGGTAAACTGTGTTATTTTTTTGAAATATATTTTCAACTTTGCCACATGAACTCATTATTCGGTAACATCAAGATGTGTTATGCTTGTTTCTATCCACATGGTTTTATTAGCATTTTCCATATGTGTATAATAAATCCTGGGTAGAAATGTCAAAAAATAAGATTTGTGCAAAAAGTCAAGGAAATATTCACATTTAAGAAGCTAATCCAGAACATACAAACGAATACCTGAATATGAGAATTAGATAGATCATATATCTTGAAAATATACTTTCCCCTGCTAAGAGAATCCAAAAGCTCATACTAGACTGCACAATCATTGGACTTGAGTTTGTTCAGTAGGTGTGTCTTCTCCTGAGCTTTGTTTGATCAATGACTTTGTGGGGTGGGTCAGTTGATCCAGTGAGGATTGCTGGGTGTCAACATGCTCTACGTCTCCTTCAATCTCTGTGTTTCCTCTCTGTAGTTGGTGGGATTACGTGTTCTCCCTCAGTGAGTCACACTGCAGTTTGCTCACTGCAGAGCACGCAGACTCATTTAGTCATCTTTAAGACTTGATTAGGTGCCAGTGATGTTCAGCGGGGTTAAAATGCTGAGTCACAGCTGATTTGAAATTGTTTGCATCTACCTGTAACTGCAGTTTAGTGTACATTTCTGAGATAGAGACAGATTAAAATTAACAAAAATGTAGGCAGCCTTAAAGTATAAACCACAGACTTGTGCTAATAATTTGAGAAAAAACTATTAAAACATACTCAATTGTCCCAGTAAGTTGTGCTGAGACACTGCAGATCATTTCAAGCCACTTGCAACTTAATTCCATACAGCATTAATGAACCCAAGGATTTTTTTAAATGTTCTTTCAGTGTCTTTTCTCTGTCATTTTTCACCAGTTTTTTTTTTACACTGATCAATAATTACATTTATTGATTAAATTCAAGCACAAACAGAATCATCAACGTTAAAGTTCTCCCAGGACTTTCATACAAATATTTGAAAATTAATTTAATATCTTATACTTTAAGCTTTATATCGACTATAGCATAGTAATTAAAGACCTAATGTTATTTAAAGTGGACCTATCATGCTATATTTGAATAATATGTTGTAGAGCCATACCTATATAAAACATGTCTGTGAAGTTTTCTTCTCAAAATACCAAACAGATCATGCATTTTAGCTATGCCTCATTTCGCTCTATTTGCTCTATTCCAGCCCTGTCTTCAAAAGGGCTGATTCTGTGGCAAATGAGCTGCAGCTAACCACGCCCCCCTGCAAAGGAGGGGGGCGAGGCACGAGCGTCATGTTACCATGCTGTTACCATGCTGTCACCATGCTGTTACCATGCCACGGCAACCCCCCATTCCCCTGATAGGTGGAGAGTTGCCCATGTAGGCGGAGCTCCTTGTTTCTGACGTCAGAGATATTTCAAATCTGTTCAGTCTGTATCAGATCCGTTGCAGCCCCATTTTTAGAGATTTGGGTATGGAGGAAAAGAGATAGGGTTGTGTTTTCTGACACTTGGTGAGTTCCCTGACACACCGAGGACACATATTCATGTATGAGAGACGTACAAAAGTGCATTTTGCATGATAGGTCCACTTTAAGTTGACTATTCTTATTTTTTGATTGTATTAGTTATTTCTATGACTTTAAGAACTTTCTAATTTTGTAAAATGCCGTCTCTTATTTTCCAGACGTCCTTTTTATATTTCCTGGATTTAAGAACTTGTTTTTTAAAATAAATCCATTAGTGTATGAATTATATTCAGAAGCTCCAGGCTGCAGACTATGTGAAGAAGTAGTGACGTCAAAGCCGGAGCAGAACTTGGCATCAACCTATTAAAATCCACAATATTGCTGCTCTGTTTTAGATGTTCTCAAATTAGGAGCCTGAAAAAAACAAATAGTCTCTATTTCCACCAAAAAGACCAGGAATTATATTTGCTTTTTTTCCGGCCTTGTGTTTGTTTCCTGTCCTCAGCCTCTTTGCATAAAAAACATCAATGTGTTGAGGACTGGTCAATGGTTCTTCATTATTTAACAAGCATCTTTGAGTTCCTTCATGTAAACCGATAGGTTGTTTTGTTTGTGCTTTGTTCCCGAAGAGCTCTCGTGTTTCACTGCAGCCGAGCGGAGATAACAGTCTAAATATAGAGCAGGCTGCAGCAACTCTGGGGCCCGTGGGCTCGAGCCATTGTGCTCTCAAGAGTCGAAAAGGTATCCTGAATCCTTTTAGCCCTGAACTCTGTAGCCCACTGTAGTCAGCATTAGGACATACCAGTTAACAATGCAAGTCATGTAGACGATGGTTTCGCTACTGAAGTTAGAACTGCAAGATGGTGGAAAAGCCTGAACATTACTGTAACTTACCAAAAGGTGGATTGGTCAGGCTCTGAATTTCTCCCTTGCTCTCATCTTTTCAGCTTTCACACAAATATATCTGTCACTCTTCATAGGAGTTCAACAGCAGGAATGTCTTTCAGGAGAGACTTTGAGAAAATATGTGCAATCCCAAATGTAACGGTATTGCATCTCCTCAAGCTCCATGACACCATTTTGTATATTCATATATTTTCTAATTGGTAGATGAAATTCCTGTCAGGAGCCAGTTCAAAAGAGGGAGAGACTGAATGTTACGTAAACATTTAATTTGAATGTTACTTAAATGATATAAAATAGATCTCAAGTATGAAAGAAATGTACCCACATTTTTCTAAATAACGCCTACATGTTGTGCCACTTCCAGAAACATGTATACACCTCGAGCTAGTTTAGGTGATGGGATGTTTAAGTATCTGCGTCACATTCAGACTGCTTAAAATGAATGTTGGTATCGACCTGGGTGTTATTTTTATATTTCTTTGGTGGTCTTGACAGCGTTTTACTCATCACAGTTAAACATAATAAGGAACATTTGCAAGGACAAAAGCAATGTGGGCAAGCAGCTTCAGGATTTAAAAAAAACTTTAGTGACAGAAATCTCCTATCTCTGTGTCTTTGAGTCAAATCAGACAGGTTAGTGCCCCTTGAAATCCATGTAGTTGTAAATAACTGTAATGAGAAGCAGAAATGTCTTGGCAAGCTTCGAGCTGACGTAGATACCTGTCCTAGTATATTGTGAGTATATTTTGATCTTACAGGGGTCTTCATATAGATGTTAAGCTTCAGCTGTGAGCACAAGACTCCTGTTCGAAGGAACCATCTCCAACTTTTCTCTGCCCTGACCTTAAAATAATGATCTTATGGCAGTAATTGATGGTTTCGAGTTATTGATGTTAAAATACAAATCCCGTTGGTATAAATCAAACTGACTGCTAGTGTGGTTAATTGCTCTTCACACATGCCCAGCTGATTGTGACTGATTGAACCTTTTGCCTCCAACCTTTTTGCCGAATTGAGAAAACTCAGATGGGTTTTCTGTTTTCCCCTTACATCGCTATGTGCTGCTTTGATTTATTACCATTATGGTAGATGTGCAATTTTTAAGGCTTATTACTTTATCACTATCTTGCTGAGTATGAAAAACGCTGAGAGAATCTCATCTTCTTTCCAAACTCTAATTAAATGTATAACCTTTTAAATACGGAAACTCATGTCCGCTGTTTTTGAATAGTTTGGTTTAATATTATTAGAGTGTTTTATTACTCATTACTTTTAAAGAGACAGTCATTCATTATTTATTTCAGTCATTCATTAGAGTTCTGTCCAACCCTTAAGGTGCTGCAGATGTGCAAGAATGATTGTTTTTCCCATATGTCGGCCCCTCCAAGTCCAAGTAGATGGAGTTAAAACGCATGTTTTGTTCGTCCAACAGGATCTGCATATATATATACTGTATATCAAGTATAAAGTTTACTTAGCTGTTCTTTTGTTGCTTTCAAATACTTACTGTCCTCGATATCACATTTTTAAATGTTCAGAAACCTTTCTGCACGTTCAAAACATATCCCATCATTAATGTTCTCTGGAAAGTTGAAGTATTTTAAGGGGAAAAAAACGATTGGAGTTAATAATATAAAGTCAGAACCTTTTAATATCTTTTAAGACAATGTTTTATGAACAAACATGATTGCCAGGGAGAATTCAGTATGGATTTGATAGTTTTCTGACCAAATTGTATGTTGTAGGAAATTAGATGAAAGTCACTGTTTTCTTCCTTGGCAGATAACTCACCTGTAAGATATGTCATATTGAATGCAACATAATTTGCAATGTTATTGGTTTGGAACCTCCACCCAGTAAGGAACAGCTACCTATATGATTTTTTTAAATGATCATTTTTATGTGACCAATTTTTTTTATTGTTTATTTCCACAGATGGCCTCAGCAACAGCAACCTACGGGCAGAAGGAGTCTTCGGACCAGAACTTTGACTACATGTTCAAGATCCTCATCATTGGCAACAGCAGTGTGGGCAAAACCTCCTTCTTGTTCCGCTACGCCGACGACTCCTTCACACCGGCCTTTGTCAGTACGGTGGGCATCGACTTCAAAGTGAAGACCATCTACAGGAATGACAAGAGGATCAAATTACAGATCTGGGTAAGACATTTGTTGATGTATTTGGTTATGAGAAAGAGGACACCTAAGGGTTGTGATACTCACTGGAACATCTGGAACAAAACCTGTGGGTTAGTGACGTTTTCTGGATGTCCGTCCGTACCTTGTCTGTACATCCCTCGAGCTCAAATATGAACTCATTAGATGTTATTCAAAGGTTGAGGTCACTGTGCCCTCACAGGATTATTCAAGAACATATACGGTAATTTATACGGTTCCAAACAGTCAATATGAAAAAAAGGTTAGGGGTTACATTTTGGACTGAAGCGTGGCGGAGGGATACGTCTGTGAGGCGGGCATTCTAGTTTTAGTGTTGTAAAAATACTGCAAACAACATTTCATAAGCTATTTGATAAAATGTTCACCGAAGCAGCAAGTTCTGTAAAACTGCCCCGTGGTGCAGTTTTATTATGCAAACTGTCCTCATGTTGCAGTAAACACACAGAGATCTGCTTCCTCTCTGCTGCCTGCTCATCCAGCTGACACTTGAATGAGTATAATAATCATTCAACTAATGACCAAAACTCAGCAAGTAAAATAGGAACAAACGGGGCGGTGTTTGTTGCATCAGAACTGTGTTGTCCCCTGAGGGCTCAGCAGTAAACAAAATCACACAGCAGAGTAAAGACAGGCTCCCCGAGGAACCACATCATGTTGTAGATCATAGCATCAACCCTACA
>NC_136912.1:78899728-78947228 GCF_949606895.1 Notothenia rossii | reverse complement strand
ATATTTCACTGTTTTCTAAAACAACAATTCATGGTTAAGATTTCACCAGCTGAACCCATTACTACATTTAAACTATGAATATCCACAGATGACCACGTCAAGTGTAGTCAGTCAGTGAGTGCCAATGAAGGGTTTTGAAACAAACCATCTTGAAAGATATGTATTGTATTTCCTACAAGGAACAAAAGACACTACAGATGAAGAAGCAAATCTTACTAATTTATATCACCAAACAATTTCCCCAGTTGATTACTTACATGAAGACAAATATTTAATCTATTAATGGTTAGAACATGTTCTGAAACATTTGCAAATGAGGCATTATATGATGCTAGCTTTGATTGAATTCAGGATAAATATATTTGCACAAATTAACAAAGTTAGTATAATAAACACCTGATTATGTATTTTGGATGTTTTCTCTCCACCATTCTGAAAGAAGAAGCAAAATAGCCCAAAAACAGTGAATGAAGAAACATTATGTTGTGATGTATTGTCTTGCCTTCAACCTCCCTGACCCTCTCTCTGCTCCGCCTTCCAGGTTTTCAGTTCTTTGAGGCCAGCGCCAAGGACAACATTAATGTGAAGCAGACCTTTGAGCGGCTGGTGGACATCATCTGTGAAAAGATGTCCGAGAGCCTCGATGCCGGAGATCCCGCTGTCACAGGGGCCAAACAGGGGCCCCAGCTGACAGAGCAGCCCGCTCCTCCTCACCAGGACTGTGCATGTTAAAGCTGGCTACTCCCCCAAAAACCCTTTTCCTGCCTCCTCCTACTTGTCCTCCCTCAGCAGGACCCCGGGGCCTCGGGTCAAATACTACATCACCTGTTTTACTCACTTCCTGCTTATTTCTGTAACCTAGTAAGGATCATTGGCTGAAGGACACAAGAACCAGGTTTAAAGGTTTCTGAAATGATGCTAGTCGACCAGTACTCGCTGCATGTTTCCGTATGGTTCCTATTCATAAAAGATCTTAAGGGTAGGTTTTTGATCAGTGCAGTCTGACGCCAAAACAAGTTCAATCGAGTGTTTCATACTCTTTATAAACCTGGTTCTTGAAGGTTCCCGACCCATCTTCCTTTGTCTCCCTGTTCCTCAACGTGGTTTAAAAAGAAGGATTTGACGGCGACCGTCCTCAGAGTGCCATTTAAATCCTTCCGATGTTTACAGTTCTTTGTTTCATGTCAGTCAAATGTCTTGAAAATATGTCAGTGGATTAATGTGGGAGGGGTGATCCAGCTGAAATCTGCTCCACTCTGATGTGTTACATTTCTGTCATGATTCTGGATGCAAAGTGAATCAACATACATGGATCTGTGTGCTATTCGTCGATTCAGCTGGTATCTAAACATAGCTTTTGCAGGTATGAGCAATTGTTTTGTTTTCATTATCCATCTGAGCCTTTTCATTTGGCCTTTTTTTATGTTTTTGTATTCTGGTGCCCCATTTATTCTTTCGGGACTGGGTGGGGAAAATATAAACAAGTTAGAGATACGTAGAGATACGTAAAAAAATTGCAAAAGAATTAAGAGACACGTTTTATTTAATTATATTTATTTCAAATGTACATATAAATGTTGTGCAATATATATAATATCTACAGGTATGCATTTCTTGAAATGAATTAAAAAAGGTATGAAATTCTATGAGGATAGTATCAAATATAGGAGGTCTGTGTTGTTTGGTTTGTTTGGATGATGTGTGGAATGGTGTGCACCCTCGGCAGCTCCTCCGTGAGTCGTTTCATTTTCATGTCCCTTTTGTCTCATGCTGCCTTTCGGAGAAGTCAGAAATTCAAACTTCCCCCTAAGAGAAACACCGGGAAATGACCCTTTAAGTCTGAATATAAATTGGAAACTTACAACTATGTTTATCATCCTCCAAATCCACTCGGTGTATTGTTAAAAGTGAATAATTTTAAAATGGCTCTAATATTATAAGAAAGAAAATGTTGAGGCATTTTGTCACAACTGCCTTAAAATTACAGAAAATGTTCAACTGTAAGGAAAACATTTTGCGTAGCACAGTTGGGCTGGCTAACCATGCCACTTATTGACATCAGGGTATTAGGCAAAGAAAATGCAGCAGTTGATGCAAAGCATTTCAAATGAAATTATGTGAAAACTTATATTTTTACCATCTTTCCATAATCTTAAACATTTCCTCATTCTCTAGAATTTGATGGAATGGGTTTGGAGGATGCAAAAAATCTGTCTGTTATACGTATGGTGTTTTGCCTGTGTATTTATCTGATAGTTTCAAGGGAGTGGAAGAAAACATCAGGGGAGACTAGAATTACATGTGACACACAGTACAGACAGAGATCAGCGACTTCGTGTTTCCTGACAAACAGCCAAACAGTAAGCAGCTCCTTCAAAATCAGTATTAAAGCTTCTGTTTTTCTGTTTGTTATCGCCAACGCTCAATCTTCAGGTGAAGAACAAAGAGAACTGTTAAACAAGAATCAAATAGCTGGAGGCTGAAATGTTCACTGTTTTCTAACATGTCTGGAGTCAATGCAGGATTTAAATATTTTGTATATATTCTTGATTCCAACCCATGTGTAACGGCCACATTTCTTCTCACAGATGTTTTATAAGCCTACTTAACATCTCTCATTCTGGTTGCGGAGTTCCCCCCTACACCAACACTTGTTTAAATAAAATGTCAACAGTTAGAACTGGTTTGCCAGGCGCTCCTACTTTTCACTTCACCAAAGATTGCTTTTAGGACACCAGGATGAGCAGTGTGACCAAGTTTAAAACGGTATTAAAACAGCTGCTGCTTGGAGGACTGAAGTGAACGCTGGACATTTAGAAATAATTCTGTCACCGTTATGCTGTTGGGAAATGCTATCAGAAATGTTGAATTGCTTTAGTTTTCAGTAATAACAGATATCAAGGAGAAGAGAGGGCAAAACATTGTAAAAACGTGATGGAAGTCAAAGTCTAATTCAGAAAAGCATTTATTTTTCAGAGTAATTGTTGCATTAGTTATGTATTACAGTAATTGTGGCATACAAACCTGAAATCACAGTCAAGACACTGACTGAAAGGTTTAGAAAATGAGGTCCCTGGTAAAGTGGCCCTTTAATGTATTTACTATTATAAAAAGGGAGTGAACATCACGACAAACCTGGGAGAATAATTTTATCCTGCGTATGTTTTACTTCTTACTGGATGTGACTGTTTCTTTTCGGGTAAAATCGAAACTTTTAAATTGTTCTCCTTTCTAATATGTCTTCCTCTCTATATAAACCAGATCTGTAAATACTGTCCCTTTGAGTCATATATGTGGATTGTGTTGTACCGACTCAGGCTTGCAACAAAGAAATAAAAGAGGAAAAAAGACAGTAAAAAACCTAAAACCACACAAAAGAGCCATGTTGTTCTGTATCTGCATTCATTAGGCCTTCATTGTTAATGAATGTGTCACTCTGTTACAAAAGCAATACACAATACAGCATCTACACAAAAAAATGAAATGCCATCAAGCTTGTTAGAATTTGCAGACTTTAGATCTTCTACTCGCACGCAGGAACATGTACTTTATTTGGTCTCGTGTCACTGCCTCTTTACATCCTCCTCAGTTTGGGCCAGAGAGAATATGCTGTGGATGTTTTTATCTGTACTTTGTGGTAAAACAATAAAAAGTTACTAACAATCAGTTGATTCTTGTTTTTGAAGATGTACATTTGAGGGTAAAAGGGCCTAAATTAAAGTTAAAATCTCAAAATAAACTGATATCATACAGTGTTATTGTATATTATGATAATATAAATATTGTTTTTGACGATTAGATTGTTCTTTTATCTACAGCCTTAAGATGTCCCACTTTTCTTTTATGCTGAACAATTATGTAGGAATATAAGCGTGACAAGAAGAATAGTTTCTTACAAGGAAAATTCAAACAAGATGTACTGTACTCAATCAGAGTTTAACACATTTGGGCATTGTGCTTCTGACATCAAATAGACTAACCAGGTGAATTCTTGCAAACTATGATCCAAAGTGGCTTGTTTATTAGGGGTTTCCAACCAATAACCAAGCTATCAGCAAAATATAAGCTATCATGAGGGACAAAGCATGCAAAAAGGGAAACAAGTCATGAAGGGGTGTTCTGTGTTTCTGTGCTTCTGGTATTGATGTTTTTGCTGCTATTGCCAGTGTTGTCTAAATCCAATCTGCCTCTATGACCGATGGCTAAAACCTCAAAATCTGTTCACTGGTGCAAGAATCAGATCCTATTTTATAGTTTAACATTTAAAAAATTGAACTTATACACAGTTATTGTCTGTGAAGAAGGCCTGTTTTTAAGGCTCTTTATTGCCTTTGGGAATTAAGTTCTCCTATAATTTCACTCTCTGTAGGATAAATTATATAGATTTAGACCATTAGACACTAACATCTAAATGATATGCTATCTATATTTTTACAGCAATAGTGGTACTCAAGGCAGGGTGAACCAACAACTATTAAGAGTGAAAACTACAGGATATACAGTACTCGATCAAATATGCTAACGAAAACCATACCATTCATCATAGCATCATTATATGTGCATGTCATTTCAAACATTAGGACAGCAAATTTTGCAATTTATCAATTAACCAGCAGATGGAGACACCTGGTTAAAGATGTTTCAGGTTTCAACAAATACACTTCCACAATCTTCCCTCAATGTTCTCTCCTTATAATAAAAAAAGTGTTATTCCGGAATAATTGTGTGTTCAAGCTTTTATTGTAATGACTTGTAGTCTTCAGGTATCCAAATGTTGTGTATTCTGGCACTGCAATATAACCCAAAATATCATCATATCATGATATTATTTAACACAATGTATTGTGAAAGAAAATCTGATTCTAAACCCAGATCAATACCTTTATGAAACTGAACACCTGTTCATCTTCAACATCTGGTTAACTGTTGCACACATTTAGACTTATAACTTTGATTTTCAAGAAACACATGTTGACATTAGAGATTGGCAAAAATGGAGGAAACAATGTTTATTGTTGAGCAGCATTTATTTCGAAACACAGGTGGCATACAGCCAAACAGCTGCAGGCTACAGCAAGTCAGTGCAACAAAAGGTTATGACTCTTCAGTCATCACATTTAAAACAACAACACAATTAAATAGGGACACAGTAGAGTAAGAAAAAGGATCAATATGTGTTTTTATAAAGAGTAAGAATTATAAACAGTGTTTAATCAAACCATTTGACACCAGCTGTGGGAAACATTTGAGTATGTAAACATCATGCAAATTGTTCCCAAATCAAACAAATGGTAGTTCTGTATGCAGATTATCTTTTACACACTATTGTGCATTTTTCTTACATGCTCTTCCCCATATATTAATGATAATTGTGTCATACATATTATATTAATATCACTGTATACATATTGTAAATATTTTTGGTCCATGTTTAAGACTGTATATAGACATAACAATTCTGTAAAAAAAAAACACAGGAAAATAAATTATATTCTGTCTTTAAAGTTGAATAGCCCCAATAAAAGCCTCTTTCTCTCCTCAGAAAAGCCCAGGGCCTAATTTCATTGGAAAACAAGGCAGTTTAATGCTGCCTTGTACACCAGTTTACATAGGAGGTAGAACACCATTTTATACACCGAACATATAAAAATGTAAACGCTCTTATTTCGGCTTAAATCCAATAAACCAATTAGCGATCATGTATTTCCAAATCGAACGATTAGCTGATTCGTCCTCTCCATGGAGGAGACTGTGGAGCAACGAGAATCCTGGGAATGTTTTCATGAAAAAAATGTATCTAGGTCTGCTTAATCTTTTGGCCATAGCGAAAATCGCCCTTTATGTTGAATTGTGTTCTACCGAGTATTTTGTACATGTTCGTCGATGCTCAAAAGCATTAAAACACCCGATAAGCCTACTTACAGTAGCCTATATTTAGGCAAAGGTGGTCTGGCATTCAGTCCACTGCGGACACACATCTGGGCTACGCTACGTTTACAGAAAAAGGCAATATTAACAAAGTCCATGAAGCTTATATGCTGGTCAGTAGCCCCACACCATGTCTGTCTCTAGTGCACCTGCACCTCGTGTGGCAGCAGCTGGCAGCCGCTGGAGACATGGGTGAGGACTTTCTGTTTCAACTGGGCCACCTGGTCCCTCAGCAGGCTGGCTGTGGAGGCCAGGTCGACGTTGTGGTTTTTCAGCGATTTGACCTTGTCCTCCAGCCTGGAGATCCGCTCCAGTTTGCGCATCCGACACTTGGAGGCTGCAATCCGGTTCCTGAGCCTCTTCCTCTCGGCTTTCACGACGTCCTGTGAGTCAATGTCGATGGGAGACAGCGGCGGGCTCTCCCCGAAGCTCTGAACGTCCGGGACCGTCTGAGGCTCCTCCTTCAGCAGCTGGATCCGAGACAGCTCCTGCGGGGCTGCCCCCAAATGGTGCACCGGAGGGGGCGGAAAGGGGACCGTGTCCGTGGTGTAGTTGACAGTTGTTTCCAGTGGGCCACTACCGTAACTGTTCAAGTTGGTGTACACCGGTAGATCCGGCTGGATGGTGACAGGGGTGATGTTAGCACCCAGGTCCAGGTTGGTCTGCCCGGCTCCGTTCAGCTGGTTCTGCTTGTGTAAATCCTCCAGCGCCTTCACGAAGCCCTCTGCAAACTCCTGCTCTTCCGTCACCGTCTTCGGGTAGAGGAAATGGGAGCTGGTCGGTATGGTGGTGACCATCCCGTTGGACTGGATGATGAGCCTCTCCAGCTCCGGGGAGGCCAGCTTGAGCAGCCCCAGGTCCGGGGAGCTGAGGATGCTCTCGGCGTCACGGAGATGCGGTTTGAGGTCTGCCTCGACCACCAGGCTCAAGTTAATATCCTTCTTCATCATTATTTCCGTTAATAAAACAAGCTCACTCGCTCAAAAACTATGCCTCACCCATAACCTCGTAGAAATAAACAGCAGTGTAAAATATCTGTGTAATTAATGTGTCTATGAGGCTTACTGAAACCCTGTCTTCTGTTCTCGAGCAGAAACTGGGTATGCTGCACGCCCGCGCGCACAGCCTCGAGCTTTTCTATGCTGGCAAGTTCCATTATGTCACATCAGCGCGCGACCGCATTGGGCAGAAATTTCGTTTTCCATATTTTATTTAAATAATGGGACGAACCGAGCAAAGAGGAGGAGACAGGAGTGGAGTCTCACTCTTCAACAGGAGGCAGTGCCCTTATATGTAATCATGTAGGTATTGTATCTGTGTAACTCCTCAGAACCAGTTGGTTTTCGGCAATTTGGCACTGACAGTTATTGGATCACACTTTCTGATTGAATGGTGCTCCCATTCATATAATTTTCTTCTATATTCAAAAATAACAACTTCATCACAGATTTATGTGGGCTCCATTATTTTCTATCACCCGGAGGTAACATTGGATTTGGCACCTTTTGGACCTTTATGGTCATGCCTGTTATTGAAGTTTGTCCCATTAATATTAACCAACATAATTGTTGCTTTTGTAGCTGAAACTTGTTTTTTATGAGGACAATGAACGACCATCCTCCATCTTTTTAAGCTATTGTTTGTTTACTTTTTTGAAAATGCACATTCTCCCATAGAAGCGAAGCTTACATTTCCTTTAAACAACAACCTGAGGGATATTGTTTTTGTTGTGTTTTTTTTTACCATTGTGGTATTTAATAGAAATGAAAGGATTCAATCAATTCTTACACACAAGGGGAACCATATTTGATGTGTTATTTTTTGTATTTTCTATATTTGTTGAAATAATTATAATTGCTTAAATGCGGATAATGAAAATATCAGCTTGAATAAGGAGATAAATAATTGTTGATGTCTTCTCGGAAATGCTGCTTATATCTGCTTTAATCTAGATGCTTCAGTAATGATATCAAACCTGCCATTTCTAGATAAAATCATTGAAAAAGTTGTTTTTCAACAGTTGAGTAACTTCTTGCATTTAAATAACTGTTTCGATGTGTTCCAGTCAGGCTTTCGTCCAAACCACAGCACTGAGACTGCTCTTGTAAAGGTCTTCAATGACATCCACTTAAACACAGACAGTGGCAGAACTTCAGTGTTAGTATTATTAGATCTCAGTGCTGCGTTTGACACTGTTGACCACAACATATTACTAGACCGACTGGAAAACTGGGTGGGACTTTCGGAAACAGTTCTAAATTGGTTTGAATATCTATAGGTAAATACACATCTGAGTTGACAAATATGACATGTGGGGTGGCTCAAGGCTCCATCTTGGGGCCTCTTCTCTTTAACATCTATTCTACATACTACCACTGGCTCAGGTAATGAAGAACAACAACATAAGTTACCATAGCTATGCAGATAACACACAAATGTACGTAACAATTTCACCAGCAGACTATGCTCCAATTCAAACACTGAGTAGGTCAATTGAACAAATCAATGACTGGATGTGTAAGAACTTTCTCCAATTAAACAAAGATAAAAATGAGGTAATGGTTTTTGGAGCCAAAGCAGAACGTATAAAAGTTAGCGATAAGCTTCAGTCTGCAATATTCAAAACAACAGATAAAGCCAGAAATCTAGGTGTAGTCATGGACGCTGACCTGAGTTTCAACAGTCACATTAAAACAGTTACTAAATCAGCCTACTATCACCTAAACAACATATCTAGGATTAAAAGACTAATGTCACAGCAGGATTTGGACAAACGTGTCCATGCTTTTATCTTCAGTAGACTGGACTACTGTAATGGTGTCTTTGCAGGTCTCACTAAAAAATCTATTAGAAAGCTGCAGCTAATTCAGAACGCCGCTGCTCGAGTCCTCACTAACACTAAGAAAGAGGATCACATCACTCCTGTTCTAAAGTCTTTACACTGGCTTCCTGTGTGTCAAAGAATAGATTTCAAAATACTGCTTCTGGTTTATAAAGCTTTGAATGGTTTAGGCCCAAAATACATTTCTGACCTCCTGCTAAATTATGAACCATCCAGATCTCTCAGGTCTTCAGGGACTGGTCAGCTTTCTGTCCCCAGAGTAAGAACTAAACATGGTAAAGCAGCGTTCAGTTATTATGCTCCAAACATCTGGAACAAACTCCCAGAAACCTGCAGGTCCGCTGCAACTCTTACTACTTTTAAATCCAGGCTGAAGACTTTTCTTTTTGCCTCTGCTTTTAATTGAACTATTCATATCTTAGATTGCACTGTAACTTTTATCCATGTATTTTTTCTTTTAATGTTTCTTTTATTAGCTTTTCTTTTTAATGACTGATTTTAAATGCCATTTTCTTAATGTCTTTCAGGTTTTTGTAAAGCACATTGAATTGCCTTGTGTTGAAAAGTGCTATATAAATAAACTTGCCTTGTCTTGTCTTGCCTTGCCTTACGCCCCCAGCCAAGACACTTTGGAGAAGTTGAATCTGACACTGCATGGTCTTATTTCAACACGTGCTTTGGTCTGATCAAGGTTATTTTTTAGTTAAATCCAATCCTAAGAAAAAGTCACAGGATAATGTCAATTTCCATTTAAAAGTTTCTATTTTCCATCAAAGATTTTTAAAATTTCACTTTTGATTTTCGGATTGATCAATGCAATTCAATTTTTTTTATTGTTTTTAAATGAATGTTTGAATGTCTCTTTAATGTCCTGTGTAACTAGAAGAGTAAGAGACTTTTTTATATATCACTGTTTGTCACTAGTCTATACACTTCCACCACATTTAAGAGGGTATTTTCGCTTCACTCAATAGTTTTAGTATATTTCAATCGCCTATAATCCTAAAACACTGTTCTATACCATCCCTGTTGTGTGGTACAGACACACCACTGTGCATTTATTTTAGAGATAATTTTGAGATTTTCCGTCAGGTATTATTAAAAAACATAATCAAATCAACTTTGCGGGGGATTTCTTTCTTGTAATCTGGCAAGTATGGTTTCCTCTCCTATGATATTGTTTTACTGTTAATAAACACACAGAGTTCCTGCACTACGAAACAGTGCTCTGGCTTTTAAAGGGTTACACACAGGAGGTTTGTGCGTCACAGGTAGGCCCCATCCATCACTGCCAAGCTCTGTGTGGCTCTGTGTGGGTGGATCACATGATGGACCCTGTGATGTCAGATCTCTTAACTCTGTGGCGGAAATGGAGATGTGGAGGCGGGGGTTACCAAGAGGAGAGATATTTTTGCCTGAAAAAAGCGAAGTATGGCAAGTAGTGGCTAGAAAAAAGGAAGTAATAAACACAGGACACACACACACACACACACACACACACACACACACACACACACACACACACACACACACACACACACACACACACACACACACACACACACACACACACACACACACACACACACACACACACACACACACACACACACACACACACACACACACACACACACACACACACACACACACACACACACACACACACACACACACACACACACACACACACACACACACACAGCCATTTACTATCAAATTCACCAACAATAAAAACATTTATTTCAATTAAAGGTAGCAATAACTAACTAGCAAGGTTGTAACATGTACTTGTAACATGTTGTCACAGAACAAAAATAGCAACTCTTTTGAGTTTGCAACATTAATTTCAAATGAAAGATCTAAGAAAGTTGTCTCAAACTTTGTTTACAAAGGTGGTCATACCCATGTTAGTGAGCACATCTTTATTGAAAAGATCCAGCTGTGGAATATCAAGATGGTGATCAAACTGCATACTGTAAATATGTAGGTATGTGTGTTTTAACAATTGACACATATGGATTTAAATGAAATATAAAATTATACCTGTACAGTGCAGCATAGTCCTGCAGAACAAACTGTCCCCTCTCCATTCAGAGCGACCCTGGTGATTCCTGTCATGAGAAAGTGATCCTGATAAAAACACAGTGCGTCATATGACAGCTAAATGTTCAAAATTCCTAAAACAAGAGTCAACAAGGGCTGAGTAGTAAATGCATGCCTCCAGCAATAACTGTCATCAGTGACTGTTGATTACTGCTGCATGTCAAGGCAGATAATGATGAGGTGTAAGAAATGCATCATGTTTTAGCTTCTGTTGTGTCAGTGTAAAATAAATCAGGAATGTTCTGTGCTATAATGAGCAACATGTGGTTTCAGGTTTCATCAGAAATCAAAACCCATCCTGTTCAGACAGAAAGTAGTATTGTTTGTGAACTTAATGTGATCTTTGAAAGCTAAAGCCCAACACATACAGTAAAATGTGGTCTTGTTTTGCTGGCAACTGGTTTGGCAAGGGAGCATGGACGTCATAGGTTACACGCTTGCATTCTTTCAAAGTGGTTACCTAGATAAAGTGCATAAATGACAGGTATTTGACTTTGTGTCAAAGTCAAATACATGCATGTGCTCAAAAATAAAGCAAATCCATGCATCCTTTTGCAGTATTTATCTTTTACACATTCACATTTTTGTTTACACAACTGTAATTAGTGTTATGCATAAATGTTGCACCAATTTGTTTTGGAGAAAAATACAAGTATAACAACAGTAAATTGATGTTTCTCCGCATATCTTTGTAGACGTGAACAATCTTTATACGCAGAATCCTCTACATACAGAATGCCATAAAAGATTAGGGTGCTTTTGACAAAGCTCAATGGTGTGTAGTTGAATGGACAAGGTGTGTTTCTGTAGTTTTGAGTGCAGTGCTTAATTCTGCAGGATATATGAGGTGTTTTGCATTTTGGGTTTGTGGTTTTGTGAAATGTGTTACAGTAAGTGTTTTGAGAAAATAAGCCCTGTTTTCAAAAACGTGTTTTAGTAATTAAAACAATCTTTATCAGCAGTGCTTGGAGTTTTGGAGAATTTAGCTGAAGTTTTGCTCTTTGAGTCTCAGTTTAAATACTTGAGCTTTATGTATCATTTAAGAGTATTAGCAACTGAAAACAACTATAATTCACAGCTGATGAGATGTGACCTTTTGGGGTAATGTTCATGGTAAATCCACATGGTAAACTAAGTAACCTCCCCCACACAGATATCAAATTCTTATGATTTTTATCAAATTAAGTTGCTCCACTGAGCCTGATGACGCAGTTTCAAGGAAGTTCCACAGTAGAAACCTCTGCAGTGTGTGCGTGTGTTTGTATGTTTGTGTAAGTTCATATAAGCATGTGCCCACACAGAATCTCACACACACACACACACACACACACACACACACACACACACACACACAATACCTGAAATGGCTTACACCTTTTTTTATGGTTTTACATAATCTGTTAAAAAAAACATAGAAACACAGCAAATTATAATATTTGCTTACACATGGAACAAAATAGAACATGATCACACTGTAATACTTCTACATATGTACAGTCTTCAGAAGAGGTGTATGAATATATTGAATTAGTTAGGAACTATGTAGACTATTTATTCATTCAGTTTTGATAAACCTGTTTCCTTTGCTTATTAAATATTCTGTCTTTACCCTACTTCTTGGCTGAAGTTTTGTGCCAGTTATATTAGATAGATATATTGATCTAGCTTGTTATTTTTTGCAGCTTTAACAATCTGATAATCCCACAGAATTGATACAATTTCAGTTAATTTCCCCAGTGGTAAGCTAAGTGCTTCATACTGGTTTGAAGTTGTGGTTTGTGTCATGTGCTTCTCTCCATTTTCCAACCAAACCATGAAACAGAAACATGTATATTAGATTATGTGGAAAGGATTTGTAACTGTCTCATGTCCTCTTAAGAATGTTTTATGTGAACCGTAACCTCAGAGACATACAAACAGAATGTGCAAGCTGCCAGGTGGTGTTATTAGGAAGCCCTGTCAGAAGAGCATTGTTTGAATTAATTTAGCTGGAAATCAAAGCATGAATCAATTTGAACAAATGTTGATTTATCATAAGGTCACTGCTCTGGCTTTGTGTTAAGAGGTTGATGTTGTTATTACTTTTACATGACGTGTACAACTTAGGTAAGAGTTAATCAAACAAGCAAGCAGCAACACATATTCAGGTTACATTATGTATAAGTACTCAAAACAATAAAATCGGACAAACGGGATCAGTTCAGTGATTTTAATGGAGGTTTTATCATCAAATCCTTAAACAGGCAAACAAAGCAGGGGTGTCACTCCAAATAGGACAACAAATACAACAAGGGGCAGTCAAGGAAATGCAAAGGCAAATGTTCATTCTGGCAACAATAACAACAATTCCAAGGTTTTAGGTAACTGTCAATAGGCTTAAAAGATGATGGGAAGAACATGGCAAATTCAACCACTTTCAAGGATTGAGTTGAAAAAGGCAGTGTGTGGGTGGAAGGGGGATGAATCTGAGGGCATCTAGTGGAGGATTTGAGGATGGCAGGTCTGGGGAGTAAGAGGAGAGTGCCCCTAGGCCTGGGGGCAGTGAGTCAGGCCACGCAAAAACACAACCCACAAGAAAATATGACACATGTCAAGAGGCTGTCTAGATAATTGGGAACAGATCCTATTACTGGAAAGCTAAGCATAGGAACCTTATTTTGCACGATGAAAATCAGGGAATTTACCACTGTTGCAGTGTCCACTGAGACAAATGTAAACAAATTCTGATATTGGGCGATACAAATAAACCTTGATTGATTTATTGATTGATTGCACTAAAGCTTGACTAACAATTTGATAAGATGGCATGGATGTGTCCTTGTGGTAAATACCTCTACCTGCCTTATGACACAATCCTTATGACACAATTCACAGCAACCTATCAACAACAATTGATAACATCAATCAGTTTGGGTCAAGAACACTTCAGGTCAAATTTGCCTCAACCATCTTTTTTTGCTAAAGATTACTCATGATCACTATGTTATTGTCATTGGGAGAATACAAAAATAAAGGGGATGCATGATATGATATTGTGGGAGTTGGAGCTGAGCTCCAGCCCAATTTAAATTGTGCTCCACCTTCAGTTTCACATAGACTGTTTCAGTTAACCATGAATTTTGGTCCATCTTGAAAAGGACGAAAAACATACACAAACGTATCTCCACTGCAAACACCTACATGTTGTTCTTTTAGCTCCTAGCCCATTTCTTGGGTAAGATAAGTCCTCTTTGCTCTTTTTTGCCTCACTATGGCAGTTCTGCCTCTAAAAATGACAACCTAGCTCAGACAGAAAATACAATTTCTCTGTTTAAAAATGACCAGTCACAAACCCATGGGAAATGCCATGTTTAATCTCTTCACTGCTATCTGTCCCAGGCACAACAGCCAACTGCTCAGCTGAAGTTCCCTTGAGCAAAAAACTGAATCTCTGCCAGCTGTGGGGCAAGAGCTTCAACCTTTGACCTCCCCTTGTAGGGTGAGTATAGTATCTCTGGTGAATATCACATTAAAAACAGTGCAGATATTAAAACTATTGTTTGTGAATCTTCAAGTGTTGTCATCTTAATTTCAGAGATACAAATACGGCTTTGATAAAACACTATTTCTGTGAGAAGAATCAATAGGGGGAAAGAGAAGCAGAGTGTGGGGAATGAGGTTTTTCAAGGCAGACTGGGATTAGATGCAGTTCCATAAATATGTTGGGCAGCTTGGAATACTTTGTGCCTAGTGGTAAAAATAGTCCTTCCCGAGGGAAGGGATGACGTGGGCAGCCTGCCTGCATCATCAGCCACAAGTCAGCTTCATCCTTATACTGGAAGAGGTAGAGACACTCTAAGTGTGGGGGGAGCATCAGTGATCACCATGGCAACACATGCAGAGTGACGCAGGTAAGAGGAAAAGAAAGGGAGTGAGGTGGTGATTGGCTGGCGCCTGCACTGGTTTGTGTCTGTGTGTTCAGAAGAGATGTGTGGGTGGTAAAGAAGAGGAGGAGGCCTCAATGGCCCAGAACTGAGATTAGCCCCCACACCCCCGACACACACACACACACACACACACACACACACACACACACACACACACACACACACACACACACACACACACACACACACACACACACACACACACACACACACACACACACACACACACACACACACACACACACACACACACACACACACACACACACACACACACACACACACACACACACACACACACACACACACACACAAATCCTGTTAGCACGGTCAACAATTCAGCCTAGCAATGAGATGATATGATTAACCACGCTCCACTGACTTCAGAGGCAGTGGAAAAACAGTAATCTTTCTCACTTTCGAATGCCATTTTGCCTGCTTTTTAGGAGAAAATATCCTTGCATTACCCCCACGTGAACTCAATGTAACCCACTGTTCGATTTCAGTGCCAAAAAGAGCCTTTGTCAATAGCTGCCTTGGCAAAGCCTTATTTCTGAATTGAATTACATATTGTAAGGTTGTTACCCTGCCCTGTTGTCTTTTTCTTTAGTGCAGTTTTGTTCTTCCAGTTGTCTGTTCTGTTAGCTCCCGTCACCTTTCACAACACCAACTTTTCTTTTCTTTTGTATTGAGTGTGTCCCTGTTGAAAGTGTCTCCGTCCATTATTTCATAACACTCCACCATTAGACCCTTGTAGTTGCCTGGTACACATAGGCCTCACAATCTGTAATCACATTTGGAGCCTAAAACCTTGACGGAGAAAAACTGGCAAGAGGAAGGATGTGACTTAGAGCTGATGCTGGGCCGGATTTGGAGGACTCTAGTGACATCTGCTGGACAGTTGGAGAATCGCAGTGTCAGAAAAGGAAGGACAGATAGAATGAATGTAGATGACATTACACTAATTTCTGGAGCAAGGGGGCAGATCACCTGATGGTTCATCATTGTTTTATGCTGGAGATGAACAGAAGAAGTGTGTCTGTGTGTTGTCGTGCTTTGAGATCGTTTGGGATTCTGACATCTTGCACATGTGCCTTGTGGAAGTTAATAAATGAACGTTTTCTACACCAATAATACCCTTGTGGTCTGAGTGGTGTAACACAAGTCTTACAATCTTGAAGAGTAACAATTGAAGTGTGTTAGAGAGGGTGAGAGTGAAAGATGTATTGGAAAAGGGACATAAGACTTTTCCCTAGTTTCAGCTTCCATAAATGTAAATATGTTCTGCTTTACTCTACCATATGAGGATACATTACATATCCATTTAAATAGTTGAACCAGCTATATAAAGATGTGACTCTGATTCTGGGAAATTAGGATGAAGCCTCGCCCTTTTCCTGTAAATGAAAGCGAAAGCTACAAGTAAGTTATATAACTCAGTTATCAGCTCAGATATTTAGTTCCAACAATGGAGGGAAGAAGACAGACATAGTAGGTACTCTTTTTGACTGCCCTGTTTAAGAATAATCTATTCAATTATGGTGCCTAGAATATTTAAAAGTAAGTAAAAGAAAAAAAGGACTGTCTGTAATAATAAATCCGAGCATAGTCATACTGAATTCTTTTATTTTGAATTTCTTTCTATTATATAGGAATTTGTTAAATCTTTAATTTGTTTATTATAGGATTAGGCTCAACTGTATACTTTCTATTCAATTTTAAGTGTTGCCATAATAATTTATTTTGCTTGTAAGTTTGCGGAAGTCAGTCCCTTCTTTTGAAACCAGTCCGAGGTGAGGCCCTTTGGTCGTGCCATCCTGGCTCATACTCTGAATTCGTATATTGCTCTATTAAAGTAGGTAATTTAGTCCATATGACTGAAGTTCATTTGAAACAGAGATACATTTGAACCATTAATAAAACTAGTCAGAAGTATCTGTTGGATCGTTTCCACAATGTAGCTTTAAATTCCAAATCAAGCACAAGATATGACTTATAATTACCAAACTTTGCTTGATTGTTTTTGCATTCAAGTGCAAAAATGCATCCTCATTGCTTTATTTCTTTATTGTTCATTGTAGGTATTTTATAAGGGAGCCTCACCTTGAACTAACCCAGCGTGTTACAAACAAATGATTCCAGTTTGACAACATGAGATGAGACTCTGATAACACAGATGACTTGATATTGATGTTGAGGTTATGATTAAGTGTACATTGGCTGTATTGTTATCTAAATATGTTGCGAGTGTTTCAATCTTGGAGAGTAATACCTGAAGTCTTTTATTTTAAAATGTGTTAGTGAGGGTGAGATTGAAAGAGGTAACTCCTAATTTAGTAAAGTTCTAATCATTGGTATTGGAATAGGGATGTAAGATGTTACCCTAGTTTCAGCTTCCATAAATGTAAATATGTTCTGCTTTACTCTATCATAGGATACATTAAATATCCATTTAAATAGTTGAACCAGCTATATAAAGATGTGACTCGTATTTTCAGAAATTGTTAGGAAGCCTCACCCTTGTCCTGTAAATTAAAGCGAAAGCAACAAGTAAGTTATATAACTCAGTTATCAGCTCAGATATTTAGTTCCAACAATGGAGGGAAGAAGAAAGGCATTCAATTTAAGTAAAAGAAAAAAAGGACTGTGTCTGTAATAATAAATCTGAGCATAGTCACACTGACAGCTTTTATTTAAAATTTCTCTTTGTATTATATAGGAATGTGTTAAATCTTTCATTCATTTACTATAGGATTAGGC
Organism: Notothenia rossii; assembly: GCF_949606895.1. Taxonomy (NCBI): domain Eukaryota; kingdom Metazoa; phylum Chordata; class Actinopteri; order Perciformes; family Nototheniidae; genus Notothenia; species Notothenia rossii. The sequence goes on along the minus strand of NC_136912.1, from coordinate 78,929,666 downwards.
TCAACTGTATACTTTATATTCAATTGTAAGTGTTTCTATAATATCTTATTTTGCCATGATCAAGTTGAACAAATGAAAAGGAAAAAAGAGAAGAAGAAGGATGTGAGACAGACTTAGTTTGTTTTGGCTAATACACACATTACAATGGAAGACTTCAATCCTTAAGTAGTTTTATATTGGGCTTAATAATTCATTAAGTTAGAGCAGCATTTTACATTAATATCCATACTCTTATGAGCTCTAACTTTTTGGAAATAATTTGTTTAAGGATTTAAGAATTTTGGTCCTTATGCTTAACAACTACAGTACATCAATGTATTTGCTTTGATTTCTTGCTGTGAATGTTGTCTTCCTGAACAGATGAATCATGTTTTGCCCGGGTTGTGGAATTAAAGTGGAAAGCTCATATAACTTCTGTCCTGGTTGTGCCTTCAAGTTATCGGACTTGAATCGAAATCAGAACCATGGTAATTTTACATTTATTTTGGTTGTTGATTGAAAAATATGCAGAATCGTTGTTAATTACATAATTTCTGTGGAGATCCACACGGCCATCTATTTTATGATTAACCAATACACTGTTAATGTTAAATCACTTATTTTAGACCTTATCTTAAAGTGTATATAATGGTGTCACATAAAACCATAAAACAATTCTGCAGGTGGACTTTAAACCACAATGAAATAAATAATAGGCCTCGACACACAATATTCTTCTGAAGAAAATAAAAGTGTTTTTTAAAATAACAAATCAAACACAAGTGTGATTTATCTATATGGTAGTTGAAGGTTCAGTTTAGTTGGCCTCTAAACTGAAACAGTGTGTTCTTTATCATACTGTTACCATAACTAACACTGACATTTAGGTGGTTGGATTTCATGCTAATAAGTCACACATTTGTTTCCAAGATGTGTCCACATCAGCACATCACCCCTCGATCACTGCTCAGGAGAAGAACCAAAAGGAGGAACAAGACCAGGTTTCAAAAGATGTTGATGAAAAACAAGAAAACACTGCCCAGATAAAGGTGAAAAGGCTAAGAAACCGTTTTTATATTGCAATATTTCTACTACTTTTTTAAAGTATTAAGCCTTGAATTTAACCAACAATTAATAGCAATATATATAATAGTAATTCAATACAGAAATAGTCCATGCAATGTCTTTTCACAGTCACAGCAACCTTTACTCCCTCTTGCTTTAATGAAAGATTATTCTGTCGTTTGGTTTAGATCAACATTATAAACAGCAGTAAACAAGCTCATACAAATGGGAACAGGTTTGTGTTATGGCAGGAATGTGTTACAAGCTCCGCCAGCTGCAATCACAGTAATACATATAGTTACATTTACACTTCTTCATGCTATATTTACATTATTCATAGTTTTAACTTCTAATTATGAACGTATGTTATCATGTGAATTAACTCAGAGAAAAGTTAATGAATCTGAAACTGATATGTGTTAAGCTCACTATTTAGTCTCTTTTCAGGGTCAGCTGGCCAGTGATGACTTGGAGCCAGACAAAGATGGGGTGGCAGCACAGGACCCATCAGATAAGACTGCCAGCCAAGCCACACTGGAAAAAGGAGCAATGCCCCCGTCTCCCAAAGAGACACTCGGAGTTGCAGAAGCAGTAACCACCAAGAAGACACAAGTTATAGATGCTCTAAGGGAGGAAGAGAGGCTTGCTGCTACAGCACCTGAGAGTAACGCTCAACCATGCAGAGAGGCGGCTCCTGGATCAAACCTGTCTGTTTGCTTGACACCTCCCTCCTCTACACAAGCAGGCGATAAACCGGTGGAGCAACAAACAGAGGCCCCATCAGATAATAGTAAAGACAACAGTCCTCATGCTGAGAAGCCAAGTGATATTACCTTGAAGCCGTCGTCTAACTCTGCGTCAAATCTAAAATCAACTACAGAAACAGTCTCCATTGCTCCTGAAACACCTCAACAATGTGATTCTGTGGCAAAGCAGTCGATCTTTGAACAAGGTGAAGATAAGACAATCTCTCATGACATACACCATCTATCTGGGAGACCAGATGATAATCACACCAACAGTGAACAGCAGACATTTGCTATACAAACTGACAGAAGAGAAGACGAAGCAGCGAGAGACCAGAGTAACTCAGATGACCCTGATACCAAAACAACTGAGTTTTCCACTGATCAACATTCAGTAACAAAGGAAACTGCTCAAAGCACTGAGGTATCTATCAGTCAAATGCATATTTTGAACCCTCAACTTTACAGCTCATGACAAATATGTATTCTTAATCTTCTTAATTATTTTCATAGGAACACTTATTTAATTAAATCATTTGATAGATGTGATTTTGTTTTTAATAACTTGTAATAGTTGTAAATCGACAAAAATTTTGTTATGATCTTCGTCAGTCTGACAATAAAATCATGGTTTTTGACCAATCATGAATACAGGATAAAACTGTGTAATACTAATTGACAGTGTATTTACTAATCATGTTCAGTTTATAATAGGAAGTCTTTCTTTTTCTGTAAATCAACCAAATTCCCACAGTATGGGATAGGGAACTAGATGTGTTAGCTGTACAATATGTACAGCTAACACATCTAGTTTAATATCTATATATCACATCTAGTTTAGTTTAGCTTAATATACAATATGTACATTAAGCGTTTGAGCACCAGGAAAAGAGCTTTATAAATGTATTGTATTATTATTATTATTATTATTATTATTATTATTATTATTATTAGATGTGGTCATATCTTGATTCTCTGATCAGGACTTGGTTTAATCTTTAACCTTTTATTTTGTACACAGGCTGATGAACCCAAATTAGATACGAAAATAAACACAGAGGCAGAGAAACAGCAGCAAGGTAACAGTGATGGAGTTGTCTCCAGGTCAAAACCCTCCTGCCCTCCTGAAAAAGTGGGTATTCAAGTGGCAGCAAATATCTTGGAAACATCTGTTGACCTTCAGACACCAGCACCACAAACGTAAGTTGTGAGTTATAAGAACTTATTTTAGTTTTTTCTAATTTACTCTTTATAAAATGTACACAAAAAACAGATCAAGCCTTATCACTCTATTTTAGTCTTGTTTCAATGGTGTTTCATTGTATTTCTAAACAAGTAACGCTATCTGTTACAAAAACATTTTTGATATTGTATTATCGATTTTTTATAAAGAAAATATGAAGTTAACGTTTATCTACTGGATTTCTCTTTTTTAGTTTACCAAACAGTGAATGTATTCCTGTGATCTTCCATGCTGTCACTTCCAAAGATTTTCATTTGGATCCAGGAAAGGATGAGATTTTCTTAATGTCTGGAGATATATATGGACATTGGGAGAGCAATGGCCTGAAAATGTCCTTCTCTAGGTATGAAACATACAATTATACCAGAACAACTGTCCTTCAATTCTTCACCAAGGAAAATATTGAATCAAATTGTGATTATTTACGTGTGTGTGTGTGTGTGTGTGTGTGTGTGTGTGTGTGTGTGTGTGTGTGTGTGTGTGTGTGTGTGTGTGTGTGTGTGTGTGTGTGTGTGTGTGTGTGTGTGTGTGTGTGTGTGTGTGTGTGTGTGTGTGTGTGTGTGTGTGTGTGTGTGTGTGTGTGTGTGTGTGTGTGTGTGTGTGTGTGTGTGTGTGTGTTTTAAAGGTACTCTTACTTTTCTTCACCATCTAGCAGCATTGCAACTACTCAGTGGATCGTTTGCTTTGAAAATATGGGTTGATCACATCTCTGCCTGTCCCATCTCTAATGATAAGTGTTGATTTTCACAGGTGTCTAGGGGAAAAGATATATCTTGTTGAAGGACGGGTTATGATTCCCAAGAACATCATTCATCAGAGCATTCCCTACAAATACTTAATTCGCAAGTGCAGTAAAAAAGACAACAAAACCATGTATGAGACAATCTACCAGAAAGATGGTAATGAATTGGTCAACAGGTGCCTGGCGATCAAAGAGGACCTTTTAACACATGAAGGTAATCTAACTTTACTTCCATACACTAAGACTAAACAGCAACTTCTATGTATGTTTATAGACTAGAGCCTGAACCAATACACAACCTGGGCAGGTATTGGACATTATCAGTTTACTGGAGACAGATTGGTATTGGCATATATTTCTTACCAATAATTAACAAGACATTGCAGTACAGAAATGTCAAAAGATGCATTTTAGGTAATTTAGTCAACAGTGTTTTTCATTGTTCCAGTGGACTACAAGTGTGTTTCTAGGTCAGCAAGGTGATACTGAGATATAGGAAAGCTGCTGACATCCAAGTATTAAGATGCTGTTTGTGCAATGCTAGAAAGAGGGCTGGTGATTGAGGGATGGGCTTTTAAGACATATTGTAAATGTTTCTGTTTCTCTTTATCCAATCAGCTTTACATTATTGTAGTTTAAGTCTGCTAATATATTTATTTTACCAAATTATAAACATTTTGTGTTTCTTGGAATATGACATTTTGTTCTATAAAAACTTATATCAAGGAAATGATAATACAGTTTAATTTGGTTAAAAGTCTCTGTTCGTTTGGCAAAACTTTCAATCTAAACAGCAAAGAGGATTACATCTTCGTAAAATCAACAACAACAAAAACAAATGTCATCCCATATGGACCAAGTCCAGGTGCATTACCCCTTTCATCTTGTTCTTTCTGACTTTCAAGGGGAGTGGCACCAGTATGATGATATGATCCATCCAGAAATGAAAAAGACTTTTTGGCCCGGGAGTTCTTCACACAAAGACATTGTAGTGAAAGGCAGAGACCTGGCTGGCAGGGTGATGCTGAATATCATTTTCGACCTTCTTACAACTTGGAATGAACCAAATGTGAACAACTTTTTTGTACTGCTACAACAGTTCTTTTATACATACAGCGATCCTGTACTTCACTGTGACAGAAAAAGGCCATGGGGACTACCATACAGTATTGACCAGGTAACGCTTAAGGATATTGTTCTTGAAAAGTACATTTTTCCCTTGGACACAAATTGAATCGATTTCAGAAAGAATTCCCATTGAACTGTAGGTAGTGGACACTGGTTATTACTATCTTCCTTTACATTTTCTAGGTTGAAGTCCTTCTCAAAGGTGTTCTGGAGGAAAACATAAATTCCCAGCTCAGAAGGCAGAAACAAACAACAACATCCCTTTCACCGCTGCATACAGGAGTTGTTTCTTTGCTCCTTTACAGCAAGTATCTGAAAGATGACATGAAGAATCAACTATCTAATCTCTGTAATCTACTTTGCCTGCCCAAGATGCAACAACACAAATTCTCCTCTTTCTGGAAAGAGTTTGAAATCCCTTTCGCTGATAAAAAAAGGTAACTAACATGCAATATATCATCATTATGACAATAAACATTATAATTCAGAAATATAAATGAATAAATATATAAGGAAGCATATGAAGTTTGCTTTAGCTTATTCACCTTGTAAACATAATTGGTCAGATGAGCTTGCCAGTTGATCTCACACATGATTTAAAAATGTGATTTATCTTCAAGTCTAGCAGTTATAAAGTAGTACTTAGCCACAAACAACCCCTTCTAGGAATGAAAGGAAAATATAACAATAACAATAACAATGATAAGTCTCAAGCGTTATTGTGATTTTGCACAATTTATTGGCAGAGGGCTTAAGACAGAAATATTGTATTGATGCAACAGGCAGAAATATTTATTAAATTAAAACTCAAATAAACGTTTTATAAGGGCCAGTTTGGCATTTATAACCCTTTGTCTTGTGTGTTTAAATGTTTTTGAATTAGTTGTTATAAGTTCTTTCAAATATAAAAACGACATAATTGAATACATACACTTTCACACTATATATGGAACAGATCCCGATAATTGTACGTAGACTGAGTGCAAATGTAACCTAGTAATATACATAATGATATTATTTGCATTTATTATTATTTAATTCAAATATTAAAATACTGGTTTTCACTGTAAACATAATGAAACTAAACGTTATCTTCTAAACTGTAAAGAGTTGCAGATGCTGTTGAGATTCTTGGCAACAATGCTAGACAACACAATATTGACAAGTGGGTCTTGGTCATCCCTCTTATTCACCTACTGAGAGGAGAAAGCAAGCCATTTGAGCCGGCTCCAGCTGTCGTGAATCCACAGCTAGACTCCTGGACAGGTTTGAGTGGGAGCAAGGGGACGCATTTCAACGGCGACAATTATGATAGGTAAGCACGTTTTTTTTTCTCATTTAGAATGAACCTTCCTGTTGTTCTCGGGTCAAATTTTTTTATTTTATGTTTTTTTATTTTGCGATCACTTTCATTAGGTTTTAGCTTTTATTCCAATGTATAGCTATGTATACTATATGCTTTATAAATAGTCAAACAAGGAGGACAAACGTTGGAAGGAAGACAACCCAAGGGTTAAGCTTACCTAGGATTATCAAAAGATGTATTTTATCGCGGAACATTTTGAAAATTCTAGAGGATTATTTATTATGAGCACATCAGTGGCCCTGTTACAATTTGTTTACTGTTAATACCAACAAAAACAAACCAGTAGATACTTTTTTTCCTAGTATTTTAAACTTGTGGTAAAAATGGTCACCATCAAACAATTCTAATAACTCTTTCAAATAGGAGTGTTGTCTGGATCATGAAGGACTATGCATACCTGACAGACATTGATCGACTTCTCGTGCACTCTTGGATGCCTCTGCTGCGTGTGGATGATTTCACAAGCTTCATAAAAAGTGTGCAAGTGGAACTTCTAGACATTCTTCATTACATACAGTTCAGCATTACATCAGGGACAAGTTACATGAACTACAAGGTATGTTCCCCTTAATTGACCATAATCAATTGCGAAATAGAATAAGTGTATGTACTGTATATTAATATATATATATGTACAGTCTTCAAATTATGTGTGTTCTATTATTTGGGTTACTACAGGTTTTGAAAGATCTACTATCTCATCTCAACAAAGAAAGCCATCTCATTAAAAGGTAAAAAACCTTATGTAATACAGTATCTCTGCCGCAATGTCTAGATATAACAACACCCTTTATGCATACACAACAATGATAAGAAATCTTTTTCCCCCAGTTTTGATAACAAGTATGGAGAATGTTGCCTAAAAACAGCAGTCCGGCTTCTTGGTTCTGTGTGCCATCTCACCACAGATACAGAAAACTGGGAAGTTCCAATTTACTTCCTTGATCTGATCTGTCTGATTGCCAAGGCATACGACCACACCGATTCCCAGGTGAGACTCACCAGTCAGTCTGCCTGACAGAGCACACTTTTATGTAACTGTACCAAACCATAGTTAAGCTTTGAAATACCTTGCTCAGCTCAAATATATATATAGATTAATGTAGATTAGTTTTGTACATTAATAGTTGTTTTTCTTCTACAAAACATTTGTTGTTTCTTATAAAAGCAAGGTAGATAGCAAATCTAAAATAACTGACTAAGGTTTTATGTTTAAATGCAACCGGAGCTTTTATTTGAATGCAGCATAAAATCAAAGCATATATCTGTAATAACTCCTAACTACTGTTCCAGGCAAGAGTGCAAATACATGAAGAGTTTATCATGGAGACATTACGAACTATGAGGGAATGGCGAAGAAATACTTTCAGAAACAAACTGCTAAATGAATGGACTCCTTTGCAGTTTTCTGTACCCCATGAAATCACGGTAAGCAGAAATGTGGGATAATGTTTATGCTTGGGCTGGGCTTAAGACAATGAATAAGATTTGATAGGCAATGTTTATATCATGTTTTTTTGCAGTGTAAGTTTAGACTCTACTTTACCATGTGGATTTACCAGAAACATGCTTTATTGTGATATACTGTATATCTAATCAAGATATTAGTATATGACAAAAAGTTGTCTGCAGTATTTTTGATTAACCTGACCTATTCAAATCTATATGTGTCTCTTTATAGGTATGGAAAAAGTTACTCTCACTATCCTTCAGTCACGAGGAACACACCTCTTTGTGGAGAACCACTTTCACGGAGGATTTTGAAGGCAAACTAAAACGAGTAAGACTGGATTTGTGTTTCTGTTTCTTTATACTTTAAAGATCTTGGATTTAGATGTTTAAATGTTCACATTCAAGAGACAAAAACCAAACTGAAAAAGTATGCTTGTGTGCTAGGAACAACCAGTTGATCAAATTGGAATATACTCCAAAAAGATGGAAGAACTAAGCAAAACAAGTCCATTGTTAGGCATCACAATGGAGAAATGTGCATTGGATGCGGTTGCGGCTATTTGTCAGGTATGATTTTATTAAGTTGTTAATGCTCTGTTATATAATATAATAAAGGCCAAGGTTTTATGTCTTTTGTTTTATTCATAAACAGTGAATAAGGATGAATTGACAATTTGAGTTTTTTTAAACCAATTATTACTACTACAAGACTGTAATTATGAATACCTGTAATAAATGACTCCTGAAGACATAACCTTGGGAGAGGAGAAAACTATTTGATCTTAATCATAAATAATATCACACATTGCTCCTGAATTAATGCATTCATTCTATTTTTACACCCTACTTTTACACCCCACCATCTTTTAAACAAAACATGAAATGACAACTAATTTCATTTGCATACAATGACCAGTGTGTGGTGCCTTGTTTCTTTTTAGGATAAATCTGGCAAAGCTGTTTCAGCTCTAATTGAGAAACATGATATCAGAAAGTTTGGGAAGCTGATGTCTGTAGTTGTACTGAAGACATGGCCCACAGATGTGAATGGAGAATACATTGAAGGCGAGGACTTGATATTTGAGTATCTTGTTAATAATCCGATGGCCCAAACAGTCTTTCAAATGACAGGTAAATAGTTTTCTTTACGTGTAAAAAATATGTGGAAATGTTTTGTTTTGGTGTGTGTGTGTGTGTGTGTGTGTGTGTGTGTGTGTGTGTGTGTGTGTGTGTGTGTGTGTGTGTGTGTGTGTGTGTGTGTGTGTGTGTCTAATTCGTTAAAAAATTCATGACTGGCTGGCAGTTGGTTGTTTTGATCATACTATAGGTCATCCTATGTAATTATTTTGTCATAGCACAATGTTTGTTATTAACTGTTGTAGTTTATACATGCTTGATTTACAGGTGTAGGAGGAAGACTGATCGACCAATTTTCAAATGAAGTGCAAATCAGGATGACTTTGGCTAGTTCAGCATTCAAATCTGTGTCACAGAAGTTCCTCAGTGGCGAGATCCAAATGAAAACTTTAGACCAAATTCTCCGGAAAGAACATGAATTTCTTGGCTTGCTGAAGTTAGGTTAGTAAGAATATCTGTCTATTTCAGCTGCTCTTACTCTTTACCTTTCTTCCCTTGACTCGTTCTTCTCCATTCCATTTTGCTTTTAATTCTTCTTCTGTTTTACATCCTCAAAGTATGATGCACATTTTTATCAGTTTAATACTTGTATTTTTGGGTTTATACCACAACCTGTTTATATGCTTTAGTGTTCAAAACACAAATGTCTGCTTTTGTAAATGGGTCACTCTACAGAAAAGGTGGAATCTGGGTGATACAAATCTGCTGAAATATATTTCTTCTAAACACATTTAAAACCTGTTAAATAGTAATAACTAACTCTTAACTTGATGAATCCACAACAAGTAGAGCTTAAAGTATTTTTATTATGTTTATACATTATACAAAGCTTATTTGTATATGTCACTGGTGTTACATGTTACCAGGAAGAAGAGTAACACCAGTGACGGTAACACCAGTGACAATTTGGAGAAAACACTACCATTTTAACAAAATGGCTGCAATGTGTCAGACCAAATATGGCTTCAGTCAATATCAAAATCGTTTAACTCTTCAATACAATACATTTTCCCATTCAAATGTTCACCCCTAGGGCTATGCACTTATATTTTTAATAACAGACTTGAAAGACGCACGTAACATTTGAAGATAAAAGGACACCTTTAACAAACAAAGTAAGAAGTATCTGACTTTCCTTATGTCTTTGTCCACTGCACTTTCTCAAATGATCTCTTGTTACAGGAGGCACTTCAGAGACAGTACATTACTTCAAAAATAAAAGCGTTTTGTGTAGCAGTAACACCAATGACGTAATTTTGGGTGACTGACATTTATTTGATATTATTAATAATATTATGAATTAATATTTTTTTACCATTTCAGTGTTATATTTAATGCTTGTAATGTTATGTAAATATAAATTAGATTTATTTATTGAACAAAAATCTTTTTAAATGAAAACTATAGTCTCTACTTCCACGTATGATCAAAGTGACAAGGCAGTTCCTTGAACTTGGCATTTTAAATAAATTGCAATTTATGTATAAAACCATTTTTTATTTATTTTTTATTTAGTACCATTGCAAAGACAATCTCTATTTATTCAACATATATAATGAATGTGAGTATTAGGTCAACATCATGTATTTTGGTGTCTGCAAAAGCAAGTGACAGTACTTCCACCTTTTGTGTAGAATGACCCAAATGTCTCTTTGAGCCCCTCTACTGAAAAGCCCATTCTGCTCCGGTTGGCTTACTGGAACAATATACAGCAACCTTTGAAAAGTTATTTCTTAAGCTGTTAGTGGAGATCCCAAGAACATGGAAAAAAGATGGTAGACACATTGGATTAACACTAAAACATGTAGGTGTCATTACCCATTTGAGAATAGGACACACTGTAATAAAATGGAAAATGTTTAACATGTTTAATGAAAACATTTGATTAAAGTTTATGAAAAATACAGTGTTACATGCGGAAATTTGCTAGAAAAAACAGGAAGAGAAACTACAATATTTCAATTATATTAAGAACAACCAGAATAATTGAGAGAATTAAGTTGTGCTTTTTATTCTTTTTTTTTGCTTTAACTCCACTACATGTATTTAATTATTTTAGTTACTTTGCAGATTTTGATTAATGATGTGAAATATAAACAACCCCTTAAAAAGGACTTTAGTTACACCTGGAGTAAATTCACAAGCTACCCTGCAGTATGTAAAGTCATTAAAACTAGCTGCACCTTTACCATCTTTGATAACACTTTAATGATCAATAATTATAATCAAAACATGTAACATATATTATTCTGAATCTGCATAATGACTACTTTTATTTTTGGTACTTTATGTATTTTGAATGCCATACTTTTACTTGTAACGTATTCATACACTCTGGTACTTCTACTTTTGCTAAAGTACACGATCTGATTACTTCTCCAACCTCTGGTGATAACAGTTTGAAGATGGAACAGTAGCGGTTAGGACTGTTACACTTTAAAAAGGAGAAAGCACATTCACATCTTTGTTCTGGTCGTCTGGATACTTGCAAGATTTTCATTATTTTAAGGATAAAACTCTATGCTTCAATCTCTGATCGTCTGCAGTTCATTTTGTGAACCTGATGATACTCCAAGTACTACAGGACAGCTGTTATGAGCGTTCAGAAAATCAACGCGCATCCACATCAGTGATCTAATATCGTCCGTTTATTTTAAGAAAACTGAGAAAATAGTAAACAAAAACTCTAAACTCTTAAACAAAAGATTTGAAGCCCATAAGACGTATTACGGGTAGCTCGCATCATGCAGAGTTCACCATGAGGTTTCTATTATGCGGTGGAAAATTGTTTGCCCTTCCACTCATAGTCAGCACATGTTCACCTGTCCTAAATTAAAGGGCCGAAGCACGCCTATGTGTCGTTCCTATAAATAATCGATAGTCAACATCAACTCAAAGAATAATAAACATCAACACAGGGAATTTCAGGACACCTCTGCATCATAAAATAACACTTCATACAAAACAATCATAATATTTAATTATAAATATAAATAAGGTGCAAAATGGCTTCACGACAGCTGAAGATTAAAATGTTGTTGAAGAGGTTCGTGTTCATAATCTACGCCAAGCATGGACCTTTTTTTATATACAACATTACTCAAGAGGCGCGTTCACACCCGAGTACTTTTCCCCATACTTTTCTCGTTTAGTTCTGTTGGCACCCCTTATGTCGCGTTCACACCAAAAAGAGTACTTAGTGCCGGGAACTTTTACCCCCGTTTTTAGCGCCTGCTAGAGAGGTGGTACCAAAAAAGTACCTATTTCTATTGGCTGGGCGAATTGCAAACCAGTTTTTTGAAGCCACCATGGTATTTGCTGGCATTAGCATTAGCATTAGCCACGTGCACCAACGGCGAGAGAATAACTTATGGCAACACAAAAAAAAACATGGGAGCAGTGGAGTGATGAGGAGGTGTCAGCGTTCTGGCGATTTACTCGGAAGGCTTCAGTAAAAGCTGCTGGGAGTCCCTGCAGCTTCTACTGAAGCCAGTCCCCAACTCCGGGGACTTCCGGCCGGGGACTTCAGGTGGCAGTATACGCCGTGAAGTTGTTTGCGGCCTGCCAGTAAACCCAAAGCAGAAGAAGACGAAGTGACGTCAGCGGCTCATTTGCGTAATCTTCCCCCAGGGAAAAGTACTCCGGTGTGAACGTGATTGGTACTTAGTGCCCGGGGTACTAAGTGCCGGGGGGGTGCCAAGTACCGCAAAGTACTTGGTGTGAAAGCGGCTAATGTATAAACGACCACATTTTTCTACTTTGTCTTGCTCTGCTCTCCGAATTTTAGAATGTTTACTCTCACTTATTCAGATTCTTAAAACTCCACCACGACATCTGCCCTCAGTTTATTCTTATGCTTTTGTTCATATAACTATGTTACTCTAGATGCGCTCTGTGATGATGGTCGTTGTAAAGATGGCAGCCACATGAGAAGATTACTGAAAATAAGAAAAGAGGAAGCAGATGCTGTCCACAACGAGAAGGATCTTGTCAAGAGTCTTCTTCAAATCTGCCAGGAGCTTCCACAACATGTCAAAAGTAGGTAACATTTGTGTGTAATTTCAAAGTGGGAATCTTTTTTTTAATTTGCTTGTCAATCTTACGATGATGGTGTTCAGTCAGTTTGGTCATTGGTTTATGGTTAGCATAGAAAAGCTTCTAATAAACTTGCCTTGCTTGGGGGTTGTTTTAACCACATGGGAAAACTACAGGTGCTTTATTTTAGCTCTGTGGTTCCTCTGCAGTGGCTGCTAGCACCTATTCTGTATAAAAAGGTGATAAGCCCAGTTGATCTGACATGGCTTTAGTATCAAGTTGCTACACAATAGGCTCTTTCACACCGGAGTACTTTTCCCAGGAATAGTTCCGATAGTTAATGGGATTTTGCGTTCACACCAAAAAGATCTGGAACTAGAACCTAGTTTTTGCGAACCTTTTCACCCCCAGATAGTCTCTGCTAGAGAGCAGGGACTTTCCTGTGGAGAAAAATGTTCCAATTTCTGATTGGCTGGGCGAATTGCAAACCACGCCCCGTAAAACTCAGAAAAGTGATTGACTCTGAAGGCTTCAGTAGAACCTGCTGGGAAGACTCCCAGCTGCTTCTACTGAACCCAGTCCCTCCGGTGGACTCCGGGACTTCGGGTGGCAGAATACGCCGCAAAGTTGTTTGCGGCCTGCCAGTAAACCCAAAGCAGAAGAAGAAGAAGTGACGTCAGCAGCTTCATTCGCGTAAGCCTCTCTGAGGAACTTATTCCGGTGTGAACGCGATCTACTAGGACAGTTCCGGGACTAAAGAGTTCGGGGGGACTAAGTACTGGGAACTAAGTACGGCAAAGTACGGCAAAGTACTTAGGCGCTTTCACACTGGAGTACTTTTACCGGTACTTTTTCCGTTTAGTTCCGTTAGTGCCCGGAATTTTGCATTCACACCAAAAAGAGAACTTAGTTCAGGGAACTTTTACCCACATTTTTAGAGCCTTTTAGAGAGGTGAGACTATCCTGGGGAGAAAAAAGTACCAATTTCTGATTGGCTGGGCGAATTGCAAACCACGCTCCGTAAAACTCTGAAAAGTTTTTTGAAGCCGCCATTGTAATTGCTGGCATTAGCATTATTAGCATTAGCATTAGCCCCGCGCAACAACGGAGAGAGAATAACTTATGGCAACACAAAAAAAAACATGGGAGCGGTGGAGTGATGAGGAGGTGTCGGCGTTCTGGCGATTTACTCTGTACGGTATTCTGTATACTGTACTCTGAACTTCCGGCCGGGGACTTCGGGTGGCAGTATACGCCGTGAAGTTGTTTGCGGCCTGCCAGTAAACAAAAAGCAGAAGAAGAAGTGACCCAGTGGTTTCATTTGCGTAATCTTCCCTCAGGGAACTTATTCCGGTGTGAACGCTATCGGCTCTTACTTCCATGGGGGTACTAAGAGCTGGGAACTAAGTGCTGGGAACAAAGTACGGCAAAGTACTTTGTGTGAAAGCGGCGCTTGGCGTGAAAGCGGCCCTTTTATATTGAAAGTGACCTGTTTAGTTCTTTGTATAGCTTGGATAACTATAAATGATATAGTAGATTTAAGATTGAGGGAACCTGTTAATAAACTTACATTCCATATAATAAAGCATATTTTCAATCAACAGTTGACTACAATGGGTTGGACAAAAAAAATCATCAGAACATTGAGATGATGAATCTGAATGAATTTATGAAACCTGACATTCTTGATGGACAGACCTCAGCTTCAATTGGGAAGGTCACTTTTTTCAACCTATGCGATGCTACCCGTCAAATGGCGTTAGAACTTCATGCCATTAAAGACAGTGCAATCTTCAAGATGTGCTGGACGAATCAAGTGGAAGAGTTGTCAAGAGACCGATCAAATACAGATGACACTGAACAATTCCATGTAAATGAGGAACTCTACACTTTTGACCTGATCTACAGTAAAATATTCCAGAGCTGCTACAGCAAGTACAGAGGGCTTTATGATGGTCTGAAGAGTGGCGATCTGTTTCTGGAGGAAATAGACTGCATCTTTGAGGACTACAGAGGAAAGTATGAAGAGTTGCAGAAGGATTTTGATATGATGTGCAGAATAAATCCATCTGATAACAGAAGTTGGGTCAGGGGAAGGATTCAGCAAATCCAACAGTACCATGATCTTGGTCTTGCAATGGAATCTGCCATAATCATCATGGATATCAGGAACACAATATGTCCAGAAGGAGACTTCAAAGTACTCGAGAAATTGCTGCAAATGGTATGATAAATAACAATTTAAAGTCAGGAAATTGAAATAGTTTACTTAGATAATAGAGATTTTTTTTTAAAAATGTAACTTTTTGCAGTCATAATCTTTATGTCCTACAGACTTTTACAGAGCTATCCAAACTAGAATCATAAAATCAATGGTTTCATACTCTAAATCATCTTTTTTTCAGAATCAAGCTGACTTCAAGAAAAACAGCCTAAATGTCATAGATCAGTCCTTCATGAGAGTCAAAACTGTTCTGATGGACATTACAAAGGATCGTAAGGAATGTCTTCAGAATCTCAGTCTGAGCCTCAAGTTTGTCCTATGGGTTAAAAAAGCGCTTGAAGGTACGACACCATTTTTTTGTTTTTTTTGTTGATAAACACAACGATTTGTATCTGCTTACGGTTTTTTCATTTATTGCAGATATCAATGAGCTGAAAGTGTTTGTTGACCTGGCATCTATCTCTGCTGGAGAAAATGATCTGGATGTGGATCGAGTGGCCTGTTTTCATGATGCTGTTCTCGGTTACTCTTCGCTATTATATGGACTGAAGAAGGACTCTGATTTTGTGGCTTTCAAAGAGTCATTGCCAAAATTGTGGAAGGCACTTGAAAATGACAGAAATATACCAACGAAACTGGTGAGATTCCATCCTTTGTGGTGCCACAGTAGTCTAACTAAATTTGAACTTCAAAAATTAAAATTGAACAACAATTCATCATAATGTCTAAACGTAATGATTATATGATGCAGTACACACAACTACAAAAATCTTGGTAGGTCGATGTGGAAACATGGAGTAGCTCTCCAAAATCTTAATAAGAAATAATTAAATAAATGATATGGTTACGCTTGGGGCCACTAGGATCAGTGTAGGGCTTGCTTTAGTGGACTCCATTGTTAAGTGGTTTCAAGCAGTGTGTCCTGTTTTACAAGTTTCAGCAATACAGTTTGCAAATTAAATGTTGTCTAAAGGAATAGTAATTATTCAAGAATCAAGGCCTTATTAAAGATTAAATAACACAATTGTGCAAAAATGTATAAAATGCAACCTTTTAAACGAATGTTCCTAGTACTAGATTCCTGGTACTAGGATGGGTTAAAAGCAGAGAACAAATGTCACTGTGTGTGCTGTGTGCTCTGCATGTGTGACCATTAAAGAGGGTTTCATCCTTCCCAATATTATTATTATTAAATGTTTTTGGAGAAGTTGTATTTTATCCAATAAAATAAAATAGATAAATTGTTATACTTTAAAGAACTTTTAAAGAAAAAATATAATTTTTTTTATTTTTTATTTAACCTTTATTTAACCAGGATAGGTCTCATTGAGATTAAAAATCTATTTTTCAAGAGAGTCCTGGCCCAAGAACCGTAACAGCACAGTTTCAGACAGTTTTACAGTTACAAACAATTAAAAAAAAACACACAATCACAACACAGTCATACACCAAGTTTAGCCAAAGCATTTACAGACACAGCGGCCTGCTTCGAGGTCAGTTAAAGTTGCTTTGAGTGATTCTAATGAGACCAGCTCTCTGAGTTTCAGCTCAGTTTGAAGCAGGTTCCAAGCTTGAGGGGCAGTGTAACTGAACGCCCTTTTCCCAAGTTCAGTACGGACCTTTGGTACAGTTAAAAGGAAAAAGTTATCTGAGCGAAGCCGATAGGATCCAGTGCATTTTTTATTTATGTACATACTTAGATAAGGGGGAAGAGCACCAAGAATAGCCTTATATATAAGGATGTGCCAATGTTTCAGTCTACGCGTGGTCAGGGAAGACCATCCAACACGAGTGTATAGATTGCAGTGGTGCGTCAAGGATCTGAGGTTTGTGATGAATCTCAGTGCACCGTGGTAGACGGTGTCCAGCGAGTCAAGGCACTGAGAAGATGCATTCATATAAACCACATCTCCATAATCCAGCACAGACAGAAAGGTTGCAGACACTAGTCTCTTTTTGGCCTCATAGGAAAAACAAGACTTGTTTCTAAAGAAAAAACCTAATTTTATTCTTAATTTTTTCAAGAGTTCCACAATGTGTGGTTTAAAAGAGAGCGAATTGTCAATTATAATTCCAAGATACTTATACTGCAACACAGATTCAACCTCCGTCCCCTGCAAGGTGGTGATAGGAGGAAGGTTCAAGACCTTGGCTTTTGCTTTCGAGAACATCATTAGGTTTGTCTTGGCCGCATTTAAAACAAGTTTCAAATCACACATGTTGGATTGTACAATGTTAAAAGCATTCTGGAGCTGACAAAGAGCCTGCTTCGGGGTGGACGCAGAACAATAAATAACTGTATCATCAGCATAAAAATGCAAATTTGCATTCAAAACATTGTTATTAAGACTGTTAATGTAAATAATAAATAACAATGGTCCTAAAACAGATCCCTGTGGTAAAGAATTTGATCATAACTTAAGTACGACTTTTTTGTTTGATATCTGTTTTCAGCGGGATACAGCACGCCATCTGGAATGGCTAAAGACTGTAAAGGAAAGCCATGGATCTGTTGAATTGTCATCTCTGTCCCTGGCTACATCCATCAATGAGAGAGGGATATACACCATTAAGGCCCAAAATCAGAAAAAGGTACATTAAAATTGACAAGATATAATGTATGCTTTAATTTGAAAGATAATAATGACAACATTTGTGATATAGTCACATACAGCTCAGATAAAAACGTTTCGAGTAGACTTTTACAACTGTAAAAACTGCTCTTTTTACTTAAGAACACTTAACAGTAATGTATCATATTGATGTTCTTTTTAAAGCTTTCTTTAGAGACTTCCCTGATGCTGCAAATTCAGGACGGACATGAGAAAAGCATAGCATGCAGCTATGACGACCTGAAAGAGTTGCAAAATAAGCTTATGCTCATGTCTGGAAGAGGGGAACAAAATCTGACTGAAGTTGAACACTTTGCTGAGGTGTGGAATATATATTTGTGATTTTGTTATGAAGAGTGTATAAATAATATAAATTAATAGAAAGTACAAATAAAATAATTCATGCTTTGGTTTTTTACTTGGACTTTAATCACTTATTTTTTTATCTTTTTCATTTTCAGGTGTTTGACAATGTCCAAAGACTTGCCAAAGCATTTGTAGAGCTTTATGCTGCAGGCAACCCACTCTTCAGGTGTTGGGAAGCCAAGATCTCTTGCAAAACTCAGAACGACCCATGTATCATTATGGAAATTAACTTTTGCAAGACCCTGCATTGCATTCATGTACGCGGAAGTCTAGTTGAACAACTTATAACACTTTCCAATATGATGGAGTTGTTTCTTGAAGACTGGCGAAACTTCATGGACAAACAGAGATCTGATCACTACTACTTAAACTACTTTACAGCAGAACAAATGTTCTACCTTTGTAGTGTTGTAACTCCATCAAATGTAAATAAGGAAATGGAGGACAAAGCTTTGATGATGCTCTCTTTCATTCAACCAAACTGCACAACATCAGATGTCTGGAGCACATGGAGAAGGTTTCAAAACCAATTTGAGCCAGGCAAGAGGATTAATGAAGGTGCTCACTTCCAAAGTCGCTTTCTTCATCAGGAAAACAGCGACATGTCTTCAACTGATCATTTTGAAGCCAATGATCAAGAAGAAAAGGCTTATCAGACTGTTGATTTAAAAGAACTGGAAGGGTTATGGAATGCCTACATGAAGAACGAGGAGATATTTTTCCATGACCTTTTGGACATAAGGAGTTTAGGGGTACTGTTGGAAACAATGGCTGCCACAGAAGACCAAAGTGAAAATGCATGGGCTGAACCAGTGCTTTCAGAGGTGAAAGACAAGTCAGTCCGAAGAATTCTCCCAAAAAGCCTCTCAATAAACCAACCGAATCTCATAATCTGTCCACAAAATGAGGTCCTGACTTCAAGCATCTGTGTGTACATGAACAGTGAATATAACCCACTGCCTAGTTATGATGAGGTTCTCCTGTGTACCCCTAAAACATCTTATGAGCAAGTAGAGCTTTTCCTAAGGAGATGTCTCACACCAGGTGACATTGGTCAGAAGATTTACACAATGCTTTGGGCAGATCAGCTAACCTATGACATTAGCTGCGCAATGGAGAACTGTTTTCAGAAACTGCGTTCCCTGTTTAAACATAATTACAGGCTAGTGATATTTTGCAGCTCTGACAGAGAGCACACTTACATCCCTACTGCATTCAGTCAGTTCAAAAGAGACTTTGTCCCACAAGAGTCATTGGAAAGGATCCAGAACTACTTGTCCATGCATTTCACTGCCCACTCCGATCACAAGAACGTTTTCTTCAAAGGTGACCATTCTGTCGGCATTGTTGCTTCCCAACGTGCTGGAGTAGGTGAGTAGTGGAGCATTACTTCCTGTTATTTCAGTAATTTACTTTCTGAACCAATGGTATGTTAGGGAATATTTAAAGTGGACCTATCATGCTATATTTGAATAATATAGTGTAGGACCATACCTATATAAGGCATATTTATACTTTTTATTTTTCAAAATACCAAACAGATCATGCATTTTAGCCATTCTTCATTTCGCTCAATTTAACACTGTCTTTTCATGGGCTGATTCTGTGGGAACGGCACCATCTACAGGCCTGGCATATGTACTACAGCGTCTCCAGCACTTTCGAACGGCAATGTCCGTGGCTGTCTCCTCCTGATTGGTGTAGTTGGCCCAATAGCCGTAGCGCCACTTCTGTGACGTCATAGAAGTGTTCAAATCTGGATCAGTCTGTATCAGATCCGTTGCAGCCCCTTTTTAAGAGATTTGGGTATGGAGGAAAATAGAGAGGGTTGTGTTTTCTGACACTTGGTGAGTTCCCTGGAACACCGGGAACACATATTCATGTTTAAAAGATGTACAAAAGTGCATTTTGCATGATAGGTCACCTTTAAGTTAGATTGTCAACAAACAATACTGTGAATATTTGGATTTAGATTTGATCTGAAAGAGAATATCTGCTTATTTAACTGAATGTAACATTAAAATCATCAAATAATGTTAAGTAGCATCCCATTTTTACATCCATGAGCTGTATGGATATGCTATCCCTGCCTATAATTGCAGGTATTATTGCCTATAATACAGTGCTGCCTATAATTCCGCACACCTTAATTTATACATTTGGTAGAGTTGTCCGCTGGATATCATGGGAAATTGCAGTTCTTCTTCCACATGTTTGGTTAGGTGATTGATAGGGGATATTATTTTCATCCGAGCAATCTTTACTTACCATTCCAAAGCTTTTTCACTAAATGCCAATATTAAACTAATTATACACTGATGGCAGGTCTGTCATAAAAGGTGCCAAACTGACTAATCTAATGCTCATTCAAGCCACACTTTGAAATGCTGAATACCCGCTGTACATCCTGAGCCACATCCGCTTTATTGTTAATTGTTAAACAATTCTTATATTAAATAATGATTGCCTTTATTTAAGTACCAGAATTTCCGGTTTTTAATTATGAATTTGTTTGCAGTATCATTGAGACATGCAGGTCAATTTGTTAAATTGCAGTTTGAGTGTTTAATAATTTCAACAATATTACTTAGCAGAGAATACTGCTGTCAAGGTTGAGCATCTGTGCAGTATATCTGGTAGTGGCCAACAGATCCTGATGAAACATAAGACCTCACCATGGATAACAATATTACAATTCTAGCAATCCATATGAGATTTATATGCGGCATTCCAGTAACATTTGTGTGAATTCAAAAGGAGCTAAGCACCTTTATTTTGAAAATAACTTTTAGTCTGTAGGATAGGTGTCTTTAATCAGCTATACAGTATTTATTCTATAAAATAAAAAAACACTCTTGTTCTGTTTTGTGTAAATAACATTCTTGCTTCCTATTAATACAAAGGTAGCAAATGTTCACTCAATCATTATTAATGCAATCATTTCAGTCATTCTAACGATTTTTGGTTATTCCACCATTTCTTAGGCAAGTCATTGTATGTCGAAAGATTGTATGAAAAGTTGGAGGAATGTGCTGAAAAAGGAACTGCATTCAAAAAGTGCATCCGACTAACTGAACATGAAGTTGATGACCACAAGGTTCTCCAGTCTATGTATGACACACCAAAACAAAAAGATCTCAAGCTGTTTCACTTCGATGTCACATCCTCGGTAAGCAATGTTTTTATTATCATAATAGTGAAAGCAATGTTGTTCTCAGAAAATCCTAAATCAAAACTTGCTTTATCCAATCACATTAACATGTTCTATTAATCCAAATTATAATATCCAGGTCCAAAAAGGCTTGAATGAATTCCTATTCAAAATGTTCTTTCTGGGGTACCTGATGGACTCAGATGGACTGATGTGGCGCTGTACTCACAGACACTTGTACATCATCGAGTTGCTGGAATCCCCAAATCATCAGCCCGGATATGACCTGGGAACTGTACGTTGATATATACTGTTTGTCCATTTGTCATTTTATGAAATGATATCAAATTTTTGTATTGGTTTTATTTTTTAAATGTATATTCGTTTTTATTCTTGTAGTTTTCATTATCATAAAAATAAGTCTTGAATAACTTAATTTGACCTCTCTGCAAAGCAATGTTGAAACATAAAACTTTATCCTGTCACAATTATAGACTTGAATTGAATATAGTTTAGAGGTCATTTCAGTATCCCCGATAAGAAGCTAGTAGAAGAGTGAGGTGAAACAATTTAATGAAATAGAGGATAGGCTTGATTGATTGATTGATTAATTGATTGATTATAAACCTAAATAATATTTATTTTTCATATTGTTTAGGAACGAAAGGAAAACTTTGCATTCACAGACGTTTTCCCGAAGGTATTTTGTCGTCCACCAAAAGAAGTAATGGCTTTGGAAATGAGGAGAGATGAAAACACTGACATGGAGAGTGGAGACCCCCTCATGGATGATAAATGTTTCAAGAGTGAAGCTTATCAAAGACCATACCAGTATCTCTCACGTTTTTACAACAACAGCAATCTGGACAACTTCACTTACCTCGGCATTGAAGGGACTCATGCACAGTTTCTTCAGATACTGTTATTCTACTGTGGCATATTAGATCCATCATGGGCAGAGCTACGTAACTTCGTCTGGTTCCTTAATCTTCAGTTGCAAGACAGTGAGAATTCAGTATTCTGCAAACCTGAGTTTGTTGGAGACACTCTTCTTGGGTTCAAAAACTTTGTGGTCGAGTTCATGATCTTGATGTCTAAAGACTTTGCAACACCATCACTATGCATCACTGACCAGAGCCCAGGGAGGCAACAAATTGACATGAGTGGGCTCAATGAAAGAGATTTAGCTCCATTCCTCATCAGAAAAAGGTGGGAATCTGAGCCACACCCATACATCTTTTTTAATGACGACCATGAGTCCATGACATTCATTGGGTTTCACCTAGTGCTCAATGACCAGAAAGGGGTTGATGCCATAAATCCCTTAACAGGCAAAGTGATAAAAAAAAACATTATGACTCAAGAGTTGTACACTGGCTTAAAACATCAGAGAGTCCCTTTTAATAGGGACTTTGATCAGCTTCCGCGAGCTGACAAGATCGAGCACCTGTGCAGTGTGCTTGGCATCAAGTGGCCAACAGATCCTGATGAAACGTATGAACTGACCACAGATAACATTCTCAAAATGATGGCGATCCATATGAGATTTAGATGTGGAATCCCAGTTGTCATAATGGGTGAAACAGGATGCGGAAAGACAAGGCTCATAAAGTTCATGTGTGAATTGAGAAGGTGTGGAGCACCGGCAGAGAACCTGAAACTGGTCAAGGTTCATGGAGGAACTACATCAGAAATGATATATGAAAAAGTGAAGGAAGCAGAAACTCTTGCAAGGACCAATAAAGAGGCTCATGCATTTGACTCAGTTCTTTTCTTTGATGAAGCAAACACCACAGAGGCCATCAACAGCATCAAGGAGATTGTTTGTGATAACTCTGTGCAGGGACAACCACTTGGCTCTCAAACAGGACTACAGATTATTGCTGCATGCAACCCCTACAGGAAGCACACAGACAAGATGATCGAAAGGTTAGAGGCATCTGGATTGGGCTATCGGGTCAGGGCTGAGGAGACAGAAGACAGACTTGGCTCCATTCCTCTTCGTCAGCTTGTGTATCGTGTTCATGTGTTACCCCCCAGCATGATTCCTCTTGTTTGGGATTTTGGGCAGCTCAATGACTCAACGGAGCAAATGTACACGGAACATATAGTGAAAAGACAGGTAGAGACCAACTTGATAGAGAGGCATCATGTTCCAACTATAACTCAGGTATTGGCGTTATCCCAAAAGTTCATGAGGGAGAGAAAAGATGAATGCAGTTTTGTCAGTTTGAGGGATGTTGAACGCTGCATGCACGTGTTTGTATGGTTCCACAAAAATCACCCAATGTTTGATGAGAGAAAGAGAGTATACCTTCAAGAGCTAAGTCAGAGGGAAAAAAACACAAAGATGTTGTCATTATTACAAGATAGTGACAGAGTAATCTGGTCACTCTTGATGGCCACTGGAGTGTGCTATCAGTCTTCCTTGGAAGATAAAAGGCCATATCAGGAAATGATCAACCATTTGCTTCCTGGATACAGCACAAAGAGAGTACTGGAGGAAATCCAACTCATGCAGGACCTCCTACTCAACGGTGTACCCATGGGTAAAACTATAGCCAGGAATGAGGCTTTGAAAGAGAACTTCTTCATGATGGTGATCTGCGTTGAGCTAAGAATTCCCTTGTTTATTGTTGGGAAACCGGGGAGCTCCAAATCCCTGTCCAAAACCCTAGTTGCTGATGCAATGCAGGGCCCTGCCTCACATTCTGAACTCTACAAGAGGCTAAAGCAAATACATCTTGTCTCTTTCCAGTGCAGCCCTCATTCAACTCCTGAAGGAATCATCAACACATTCAAACAGTGTGCTCGCTTTCAGGAAAGCAAAAACTTGGATGAATACAGCTCAGTAGTTGTTCTTGATGAGATTGGATTGGCTGAAGATTCCCCTAAAATGCCACTGAAAACACTGCATCCATTACTCGAAGAAGGCTGCGTGGATGATGAGCCACAACCTCATAAAAGAGTTGGGTTCATTGGAATTTCAAATTGGGCACTTGACCCTGCTAAGATGAATCGTGGAATATTTGTGTCCCGTGGAGATCCAAACCAGGAAGAGCTCATCAAAAGTGCTAAAGGGATATGCTCGTCTGAAGAAAATGTTCTGAAAAAGATAAAACACCTCTTTGAGTCTTTTGCAAAAGCATATATGACAGTATGCGAAGAGGGCAAGGGTTTTTTTGGTCTGCGGGATTTCTACAGTCTGATTAAGATGATATTTTCAATGACCAAAATCAGTAACAAGAGTCCTACAGCAGATCAAATAACTGAAGCAGTCCTGAGAAACTTTAGCGGAAAAGATGATGTGGATGTGATGCGCATATTCCACGAAGAACTCGGAGATGACTTTGCCAATGCCAGCATCACCACCTTGGATTTGTTCCAGAAAAGCATATCTCCAGCTTTCAAAGTGGATGAAAGTCGATACCTTTTAATCCTCACAAAAAACTATGCAGCTCTTCAGATTCTCCAACAGATATTCTTCCATCAACAAATCCATCCAGAAATCATCTTTGGGTCTAGTTTCCCAAAGGATCAAGAGTACACGCAGATTTGTAGAAACATCAATCGTGTCAAGGTTTGCATGGAGACTGGACAGACAGTTGTGCTTCTTAACCTTCAGAATCTCTACGAAAGTCTGTATGATGCTCTCAACCAATACTACGTGACCTTAGGGGGTCAAAAGTATGTTGATCTTGGATTAGGAACACATCGTGTAAAATGCAGAGTTCACAAAAACTTCAGGCTCATTGTCATTGAAGAGAAAGAGGTGGTCTACGAACAGTTCCCGATCCCACTGATTAACAGGTTGGAAAAACACTATGTTGACATCAACACTGTTCTCAGAAATGAGCAGAAGGAAATTGCCAGACATCTACAGAAATGGGTTGATGATTTTGTCAACTCAAGTGGTCAACAACCTATGAAAAAGCAATACGCTCCATGTGATGTCTTCATTGGCTATCACTCAGACACATGTTCCTCTGTGGTCCTGCAAATAACGGAGAATCAAGGTGTTGAGACAGATGCCCAGACCATTCTGGATAAAGCCAAAGACATTCTGCTCAACTGCGCCACTCCAGACTCTGTTGTCCGTTTGGACAAATCCAAAATACCTGATGAGGAAAGAGAACATATAATGAAAGAATATGTTAAAGAAGAGATGCACAGCTCATTGGGAGACTACATTGTGTATCACACACAGCAGTTGGAACAGTCCCAATTCTTCACTGAGGTAAAACACAATTCTATCAAACATTGAAGCACTTGTAACAGCTTTTGCTAATTTGAAGGGTCGATTTTCATTTTGTTCACTCTCGCTTTAAGTTTAAGTTAACTTGAGACCTTGAAATATCCTTATGTGAAGTAGAAGCAGCAGGTTAAAATTGTTTCCGGTTTTGCAGTACAGTGTTGTTCCTGTTTTTTATATGCAAATACTTCTGTTTCTGTCAGCAGTAACACGTGAGAAAAACATTGCGGGACATTTTAGTAATTCAGAGTTCTTTTTTGTTATTAAGGTCACAACATTTTCCAGGCTATTGACTGCAGCAGACACTCAACAACTGCAGAATGTGACAAAGCTCAATAATATTAAGCTGCTATCACTGCAACAGTTTGACACAGAGTACTCTTTCCTCAAGAAAATCAGGTGTGTAAACTAAGCAATAGCCTTTTCCCACACTGTTCGATTTGATCTTAAAACTAATAACGTTGTGCTTAATATAAGTAGATATTAGAGGCCTGCATACAACTTTCAAGTGATCACTGTTGATTCAAATGTAAAGCATACCTATGTCCTTGTATTAGGGAATTTCTTGGCTCAACACTTGCAGACAAAGTGCTCATTATCCAAACAGACTATGATGAAGAGTCCCATCGGAGAAATATTCTTTCCTCAGCCAAGTGAGTCTAGCTCATGACATTACTTTCTTTTATGTCTTTCTCTTACATTATTGCAAGTTGGTTAAATTGTATGTTATTGACTTATTCCTAATGTTTGGATTTTTTAGGTATTCGTGCACCAACGAAATAAGCAAGTGGGCCTTAAACGCAAACACAAAGACGTTTGTGTACTTTGTCACCAAACTTCCTCGAATCGAGGGTGGGACCTCGTATGTTGGGTTTCAAGGCGGTCAGTCCTGCTGTTACACATAAACACGGCAGTAGAAGATTTAGCTCAGTGTGCTACAACTTAGTATTGATGATACGTTTATTACGCACCTTTCATACAGATAAAAGCAGTTCAGTTTAACACATTAAAAGCATCAGCAAAAGACAGACAAAACAAAAGCTGAAATATGAAATCCTGCATATTTTGTCTTTATTACCCCGACTCTAAAGACATATTTTTTTTCAGGTCCTTGGAGGTCTGTTCACATTGATGATCTCAGAAGATCAAGAGAGTTTGCGTCTGATGTTCATTCCTTAAAAAATCTACGCATAAGTGAACTTTTCAAAGAACTACCCGAGGGTAATTCATCATTTATTTCTAAATTATGCTGTACATTTTAGGTAAATATAAATTATACCCATATATTGTTTTTTTGTTCAAGCCATGAAGACAGAAGACTACAATGGTGTGGCACAAAATAATGACTCAACTGTAAGTGTAATTTACCACTTAAAATTCATACCTGGAAGAAAAATACAATCCTTATAATCAGACATGGTAACTTGACTTAAGTCAGAAACTGAAGGAGAATATCCTTTAGGACTTGTTTCCTTGTTCAGATGCTGCACTGCTACTGTTATTTATTTACGTATCATTGTTACAGGTCTTGGGAGATGTGTATGATATAACAGAGCTGACAAGAAGTTGTGTTCAGAGTGCAGTGAACATGCTTAGAGATGCAACAGAGAGTGGAGAACTCAGCACAAAAAGAATTGAGAACTTGCTGACACTTCTGGATGAAACTCAAACTCAACGTAAGAAAATAAGTTTTTTTTTATCTTTGATATATGACCGGACCTAGACCTAGCTAAAATGCAATTTACTGTCAAATGTTTTCTTAAAGGTGTGTTTGCAAACATTGTGAGGAAGCGTCTTCACATGCTGTTAGAAGACTATGAGGCCAACATCCCCTATCCAAAAAGCTGGGTTCTAACGGAGGCATCTAATGTCAATTCTCTTCAAGAAGGGGGGACGTTCCTGTAAGTTTTTTCTTTAGACCCTGAGCGTTGGCAGTCTATGTGAGCTTTTTAACTTTGCTATATTTGCATACTATCTTTCTCTGTAAAATGCAATACTGCAAGCCATACAGCTGTTTATGCTAGTTTATAATTTCCTATCATTTTTTATAAACACACGTTTCCGGTAGATTTTAAGAAATACATTTAAATCCTTCTTACAGACACACACTGTGGAGGAAAATCCAAGCAGTTGTGACTCCACTCCTGGCTACGTTGGTCTCAGTCATTGACCGAGATTGCAATTTGGAGCTTTTGCTGAATGAGTGCGATGACATCAGGAATCTATGGCTTGAGATATTTGGGAGCGAACAGATGCTTCATGTACCTTTTAAGAGGGTGGAAAGCAAGTGAGTATCTTGTGGTTGTTTATTAATGGCATCTATGCACTCAAGATAATCTTGACAACCCAACACTGATGTTATTTTGGTCTTTTTTTCTCTTTTTTTCCATTTACAATAGATTAGTTTTAAAACAGCGTTGGAACAAACATGTTTTTGCCTGTCTTATTTGAATATTTTTGTTTTATGACTCAAGAAAGAATACAAGTAAATCAAGTGAATTGCAGCACCATTTAGAAGCTACAGCGTTCTGGATAGAACATAGAAAATGTGATTCCTGTCTAACAAAACCACATTCATATTATGTCTCTTCAACAGCTCCAGTGTCTTAATGGTACAAAGCCATAGCACAGGTGGCAACACCATGCACTGCCGCATGCCTTTCAGCTGGTGGATTAAAGACTTCCTGGATGGGCTCATGATCCAAACATACAGACATGAAAGTAAAGTCACACATCTTGATGCTAAATCCTTGTTATGTTCTTCATTTAAAGTAATAGCTAGAAAAATGTATCCCTAACTTATTAATGCCATTTTCAAATGTTCTTTGCAGCTCATTCACCGGGTCATTTCCAGGAGTTTTTCTTGAACACTCCACTTGGCAATTATATATCCAAAAGTGTGGAAGAAAAAATGAAGAAAGAATTTTTCGAAAGGTACCTGCAGGATTTTGTTTCCATGACCATGAAAGTGGCATCAGATGAAGAATTGCAGGTGAGGGTGAATAAAGTGGTCATGATGACAGTAGCCATTTGCTGCAATACCATAATTCAAATGTTGTCAAAACATTTAACTGCATATTTTATATTTGTATTTTGTAGTATTTCAACAATGTAATCTGCAATACAAAGGTTTTTGGAATTTTTAAGAGTTCTTCAATATTGCATTACATTTTATTTTATTTCTTTAATCTATTTAGGCCCATATTGAGCAGCGCTATTAAGACCAAAACTCATGTACAACAACTTCCTTACTTGCAATAAATAACCACTAATTAGAGGGTTATTGAGGAAAACTCAACTAATGGCCTATTACTTGTAGAATATGGTCATGTGGAACAGTGGTTCCCAAACTTTTACGGGCCAAAATACGGGCCAGAGATTTATTTTGGGGGTGCTGTGGGGTAGCTTGACGTTTCATAGAGGGTGCTCAAACATTTAGGGTTTCCCATTAATGTACCGGTCGCTACAGTGGAATTTTCTACTGCAATACTCCCCACGCATATACACAGTGTACCCGCGACTGTTCGATAATCAGCTTACGGCATATAGGTGTAAGCAGGGGTAAAGTGCTATTTTTATAGGTGGTGTGTGGACCTTACATAGGGGGGTCCGGGGGCACGCTCCTCCAGGAAGATTTATTTTTAAATATTGAAGTTAAAAGCATCAATCTGGTGCACTTTGAGAGCAACATGAAGAGATCTATGGATACATCACTCAACAGCCATTTGAAACAGAACTGTAAACAGATTTACTTTTTCTTTATGGATATTTTACAAATCACCCTTTTAAACTTTATTCTTTGTTTACTGTCATATAGTATTTCATACCTGTTTTTCATTTATTCTCTTATTTTTTTATAACTATAATGATCATAAACGTGTGCCTCGGAAATAATTGTTTACATTAATGGTGACCAAAACGTTTGAGACCCACTGAGATAAAACTGAGAGAGTCCTTTAGTTCACTGAGTCTCTCAGTCTGACAGGAGAGGACTCTCCTCCACTTTGTTGTTGAAAAAACTCCTTATATCCGTTAGCGTAGCTCGCTAGCACCAGAAGCTACCAACAACGATCTCCGGTACCGCACGGAGATCCAGGCACACAAAATGGCTCGTTTCACACACACACAGAGCCAAGCTTTAATGAAACACAGAGATCCAGGCGTAATAGTACTGTATCATATTATTTTCGAATCAATAATTTTTCAAATGATCTTTTTTTTTTTTTCTTTAATCTTTTTTTTATAACCATTTTTCCTCCTGGTCTCTCGCGCCCCCCCTTTCATGCCTCTGTGCCACCCAGGGGGGGCGCACCCCCCACTTTGGGGACCACTCATGTAGAATAAGGCTTTAATAAGTGTTTTATAATGACTAATAAAGAGCCAATATACTGCTAATATATGCATGTTAATTAACAACTAGTTGATGGTAAATGTGTGTAC